>NC_056725.1:82857675-82910175 GCF_019279795.1 Protopterus annectens | reverse complement strand
GTGTGTGTGTGTGTGTGTGTGTGTGTGTGTGTATCATATTAAAAGATTTTTAGGCTACTTAAGCACCATCATATGAGTAGGGGATGTATTTATAGGGTAAAAATGCTCATAACACAATTTTAAAAACTAGTATTAATGATAAATATCATAGGTTAAAGCAGAAAAATGTGACAGGGTCATAATCTGTCCTAGCCATATAAGAAGAACATTCTACACCAACAAACATAAAACCATGTATGTGATTACTAGAAGGACTGGCAGCTCACCCAAAACAACTGTCTACAATTTAGCTGCCCTAAGTTTTAAAACACTACCAATAGATATTGCATCATTTAATCCAAGCTTTTCACTAGCATTCAAAAGTAATTGCCAAAGCAGTTCCTTGTATTCAATAGTGTGTTCGTAAGGACCACCCTTCGGGTTGCTGGCCACCTGTTCCAGGACAAAAAATAATTTTATTTTCTGCATAAACCAACATATGTTTAGACAAGGCATTGTTTTTTTTCTTTTCTAACATAATAGTGTTAGTATATTCTGTTGTGCAATTAATGCTCAGTTTTTCCCACATAGTATGAAAAACATAAATCACAAAAGGTCAGGGACACCACTCCTACACTATTACAATTAAAGCTTTGGCAAAATTGAAAAAAAAAATAATTAACACTGGGTAGCCTAACGACCTCACTTTCATGAATGTAACTGCGCTGCCTGCAAGCTTTGTACTTTCTGGTACCTTTAACCATACCCCCCATGATTTATATCAATAGGACCAGGTCTTTCCATTCTCCCTTTTAAATAAGAACATCTCTTATATGTGAAAAGAACCCCCCCCCATTTTTCCATTAAATCAGTGTCAGTTACAAAAATTTTCCAATTTTCCTAAATGAAATTTTTAATAACATTGCTCTCTCTACCATATTTGAGCAACAACTGTCTTGAAAAGGTGGTTCACAGGTCCTGCTGCCCACAAATTGGTCAGCATTAACCTTGTGACCAGGTGGTGCTTTTCCCAAGAGTGGAAGCATTTTTGTTTGTCCTTTCCCTGTTCATTTCGCAGTGTATGTCATTCAAAAAAAACTTCTGGGTACCCTCTTTCCTGGATCAGGTTTTTAAGAACTCTAGTTTCTTCCTGAAGATCTCTGTCCTCAGAAATAGTTCTACCTAATTGCACCATTTGTCTCTTTACCGAGCTACATTTCTGTTCGTAGGGATGACAACTATCAAAATGTAAGTAACTTTTAGAAAACATTGACTTCCTGTACAAATGGGATTTAAACTTACCCATACTAAATTCTTAACAAGGAGTATATCGGGATAGTTAATGCTATTGTCAGAAAAATTGCAAGAAAACTTCAAAAATGAAGTGGTACAATTGATGTACTCAATAAAATCTTTTAAACCTGCCCATTCCCTTTCCATACTAAACAAATGTCATCCAAAAAGCTGAAGTATGTAGCAAGGTAGTATTTGTATGGGGAGGAAAATACATAATTTTACTCCCAGTACCAGATAATTACATCTGCATATAAAGGAGCACAGATGGTCCCCATGGCACGCCACTAATATGCTTAAAATATTTACCCTTGAAAAACACAAAGTTGTTATTTAAAACAATTTCCATGAAGTCAACTATCATATTGACTTCACCAGTGTCTTACCTACTATGTACACTCACAAATTCACTATACCACTCAAGCCCAGTATTGTGTGGTATACAGGAAAATAAATCCTTAACATCAATAGTGACTAAAGGCCAATCCTCGTGGTAGAACTGAGGTTTGATATTGTTAAGGAAGTCCCATGAATCCTTCAGAATATAATCAGAAATGGACCTCAAATCCTTAATGGTCCTGTCCATGTAAACTGCTAAGGGGTATGTCTTAGAGCCATTAGAGGCCATGATTGGCAGAAGGGGTGGTTCAACAATATCCTTGTGTACTTTGGGTATACCAAAGATATTTGGTATGACCTGGTATTCTGCTTTGAGAAATCTCATCCCCTGGTTATGAATGCTGCCATCAATCACCAAATCCTGTAAGTAAGTATCAATTTTAATGTAGGCCACTTTTTTTTTTTTTCACAGCCTCATTTCACCTACTAATAGCTGGTGTAGACATGATCACTTTCTTAAACATCTTGAACTGTCAGAGAAAGGAGTTTTAAATTCTGGATCAACCCCAGCCTTCATCTCTTAGTCATACTCTTAAAAGATTTACTCCTTCATATTCAAAATATATTATTTTGAAAGCATTTCTGAGCAAATACATTGTTTTGTTTTTGTTTGCTTGTTTTTGTTTTCCTGTATATGCTAATGGGTCTTCTTTGTTTCACTGAAAGTTCATTACACTTTAACAATTTGAATTTACCCTGACCAAATCGCTGAAACCTCAAATTACTGAAAACTCATTTTGCTGAATCTCATTTCACTGAAGTGAAGTACTGGCTCTGTGTGGAGTACTGTAAGGCAAATAAAAGGTATATGCCCTTTTCCCCACTGTAGTGTGATCCTGGAGTTAGTATATATACATATATATATATATATATATATATATATATATATATATATGTTTATCTATATATATTTATATATAGAGCTAGGGGGTGTGGGGGGGGGCATAGCCCTCCACTTTGAGGGATGTGGGAGGCGTAGCCCTCCATGTAGTTTGTTTTTTTATGACATTTCACTGAAAGCTTCAAAACAATACATTTAAACCACAGACATTCATACTTACAACACCAATGACTAACTCTTTCCAGAAAACAATATATACCCAAACTAAGTGGGGGGGCTATGCCCCCACCCCCCTCAATGTGGGGGGTTGTGCTCCCTACACCCACCTAACTATATATACTAACTCCAAAATTGTACTACAGTGGGGAAAAGGGCATTTGTTGACCGGGAAAGTCCGACTAGGTTCCACAGATCCTGTTTTCAGTGGAGGCCCGGGGAGAAACGCTCCAGAAGCATGTCTTTAGAATATATCTTTTACTTGCCTTACAGTATTCTACACAGAGCCAGTACTTCACTTCAGTGAAATGAGATTCAGTGAAATGAGTTTTCAGTAATCTGAGTTTTCAGCAATTTGGTCAGGGTGAATTGAAATTCAGTGAAATGAACTCTCAATGAAACAAAGTAGATGCATGCTAACATACCATTTACAATTGCTAGAAACTTTTTTGAAGCATAACATTACTGCAATAACATCCAACATCATCATTTACAAATACATTCATATTCATACCTACTTTTTTCCATATATCTAAACTGACTATTTTTAGATCAGTAAGTCTGTATGCCACTCACTACTATTATATTTGGCAACATTTTTAATTCCTCTCCAGTGTTTGTTTTACCATCATGCTAGTCTCCATCAAGCAAGTAATAATCATACAAGTTCCAGTTAAAGGTTTATGTCTTGTTCCTGTCTTGGTTCTTGTCTAAAAATCCCCCAAATGCTTTATTTCATACTACCCAACACATTTTCCAAGGTCAATCTACCCCTCAAATTTCACTTTATAGTTGTTATTTTTTGTCTGCTAACATAAGAAATGTTGAAAAGGGTTTTTCATGTCTTGACACATCAGCTTCTCTACTTCAACATAGCTCCTTAGTGACTTCAACTTGTTCACAACCATTTTGTAATGTAGCTTTCAACTTAGTCAACTCTGCACACTCACAAAATATGTTACCCCTTCCCCCTCTCTCTGTCTATACATCTCCAGCAGTTACTGTCAATCTGAGACAAGATCGTTTGCAAACAACTCATGGTATAAAAATATCCAGCTAAGAACCTCCATGCAAATACCGTGAATCATCTTTAATGTTTGCATATTTAGGAGTCCCAAAAGCTCCTCCCCTATTGCTCCTGTGTAATATGCATAAATATCCTTTCCTGCCAGGCCTAAGTTACTCTAATGTACACCCTACTAATTTTCCCATTTTTCTAGCCCTACTTGTCCTTTGTTCCACAAAATACTCCACCAGGGGAGGCCACTCACCTAACATGACTGTTTCCCTTTCTCTTAGGTGCAAATTCAATAAAGCTCACATGGTCATTTTTTCCATGTTCACGTCACAGCATGATGCGAACATGGGAGCAGCATGTTTTGGATTCAGTAAAGTCTATGTAGCGGTGCGCAATAATGCTGCACATCAACAGAAAGTTTTGTGGGATGCAAATTTCAGCATAAGTAGCTGAATTTTATGCCAATGAAGCAAATCAACATGGTGGAGTGATCCAACAACCCTACAAACAACTGTATAGGCTCTGTGCAGACCTCCCAACCATCCCAAATTACTCGGCTTTTACCAAGTTTGGGGGTCCAAATAATGGGGTGCCACGATTCTCGAGTGACACCCCTTCATTTCCGATTTTTTCCAGGTTTTTAAAAATTTCTGCACTTTCGGAGCTGACATCATCATGTGCGTGATGACGTCAGCACTATCAGCCAGTCGGAATTGAGCTCAAGGGCTTTCCCGGCTGGCTGCTTGTTTGAAATCTGTCTGCAGCTTTCCTTTTCTGCTGCATACGTAAGCCGGCATCTGCGAGCTGTTTATTTTATTTCTTTCCTTTTATGCAGTTAAGCTGGCGAGCTGCTTATTTTCCTTCCTGTGTGCATCTGCTGCACTAACGAATGCTGGTACTGAATTCAATTTCTGGCCTTATGAAGGAAATCGCTGGTACTGAAGGCAAGGTACTTCTACAAACTGCTGCACAGATGGACGGACAGAGAATATGCTTCTAAGGTACTCAACAGAGAGGTGTGTGTGTGTGTGTGTGTGTGTGTGTGTGTGTGTGTGTGTGTGTGTGTGTGTGTATATGTGTTATTGCAATGCAACCACAGCTTCTCCGCATTCAGTGCATTCTCGGCAACATTCTGTTCTGAAATTAATTAAGTAACCTGCTGCCGAGCGTTACAAAGTTAAAAGAATGTTGCAGAGAATGCCGTACGTAAGTAGAGAAAGGAGCTATATTTTTGAGATAAGCTGCTAGGAGGAGACCATCTGTATAAACAGGGTCATATAACTTCTTCTTTGATAGCAGCTTTTGGACTGCAGCTGTGTGGTTGTTTTCTGTAGCATGAATTCAGTACGTGTGCTACTATTTCTTTGAGTTCCTCTTGTTGAAGTTAGCTTTCTTATTTTGTTAGTTACACAGGCTGACTGTAGATTTAAAACAGATAAAATATTAGCTGTGTGTTGTTGTGGTTAAAGGTCTAAGGGTTTGCCACTGTTTTGCAGTTTCTTTTGCCATGAAGATTAACAAACAGTCTGGAATACAATAATCTGGTTTTTTTTCTTGTAGTCTTGTGAAGTAGGTGAGCTTTGATTTCCTTATATCTGTTCGACATTTATTTTTTTGACTTCTTTTAGCTGTCAATTTATGGTTGTCACAGTTCTTTTATACTGAATCCAGGCTTTGCTTCTATTTCTCGTGAGTTGGCTTGTAGTCTTATTAGTCCATGGTAGCAGGTTAGGTTGACTTCTTATTTTTACTTGGTGGAAAAGTGCATAATCTATCTACTGAGCTTAATAGTGCCATATTGTAAGACTTTATTGCTTCACTGACACTGTTTGCAAAATCTACCTTCTATTGCCTGCAATAATACAAATTAGCCCTATGCCATTAAAGATCTAATGCTTGGAGAGGTTGACTGTTATGATGACCTAATTACATACATTGGCAACAAATTAAATGTCAATATTAATTTATAACCAACAAATATAAATTGTTTCTGTGCAGTGAAATATTTAAGAATGGCCTGGTCTGTGGATTATTTCCCAGAAAATGTTAATATCTATATGGCATTCTTGAACTTGACAGCAGAATTTTAGTGTAGGATTTCACTGAAGGGTTAAAACAACAAGCACTGATATACACTTAAGAAGTTCTTGAAACAGTCCAGAATGATCTGTTTCATCTTCATAAGTTCCTTCCAGATTTTATTCAACTAGCTGCATCTCTAGTTAACATAATATATTTTTATTTTCTGAGCCTTAAATGTTGCTAGGTTGGTTCCTACGTAACACGAGACAGGAATCCCTCCTTTTTAGTATTATAGATGGAACAGCATACTCAGATTATGTTGGGATAATTAAACAGATGCATGTAAATTACTTTGTAAGGATTGAATTCACTAAATAATGACAGGCATTTGAATTTCAGCCTTCATATTCTTCAGAAAATAAATGGTAACACAAACTTTTTATTCTAGCAATTTTCTAAGTTTGTAAGATCAGTATTTAAAATGTGTCCCTGTTTTGGGGCTGTATTCCCCCATTATTGGCTTTGTTCAGGTTTTTTGTGCTAAGAGGTTGAAAGCTATGCTGGTGAGAAGTGAGAACTGAATTCAGTAAATGATAGCCATTTAAGTTTCAGTTTTCATGTCTTTCAGGAAGCTGCTGATTTGGCATAGTGGTATGTTCTGACTGTAGTGGTGGCATATTTTGGTTGTCCTTTAGTTTGTGTTTGAAAGTTGATATCCCACAATTCATTTGAGTGGGCGGGGTTACATAATTATGTATACAAATTTTACGTTAATCAGCGTACAGATTTGTACCTATTTTTCATGGGCCTTGTCCAGATTTTTGATGTTTCCAGGTTGAGAGGTGTCTATGTTGGAAGTGTATATGAAAATGCTCCACGTACAGGAGCCTAAACAGAAGCAAGGGCATGTGGAAGTCTTGAAAAATGGACAGAATGCCCATGGAAAGCTAAAAACATGCATATAATCACTGAAGATGTCCAAGAGAATCCAGGTAGTGTGTCAGATCACCACAAATTTTATAATTTTTATTTTACCGCAATTTTGTGCAGTGTGCTGCTACACACAAAACATTTGAAAATTAATAATAAAAACATATGTGTATGATGTATTGCCACAACAGGTACAGTAATACCCTGCATTAGCTCATTAAATCCATGCTCCCATTCTGTTGCTCATCTTATATGGCTACTATCCATGTAGTTTTTAGGCTGTCAGCATGGTTATTATGCAAATGATGTAAAAATACAGTGGATTTGTTGAAAAACAAAAATTAGGGACCATGTATGGCTGTTCACTTCGTGTAGGCTCCTACATGGTGTTTATGTTTCCCGTGGCTGTTGATGACATCAGGGGTGTGTATCAGGTAACTTTGTTATTATTTTCTGGAGTGTTTTGCACATGTGCAAATGGCAATGATTATGCAGTCCTTAATTGTGTTAGCAGACCACCCACATACCAGACATGAGCTAGGCATTCAAAAATAGAAACCGGATGCATTTAATCAATATGATGAGAACTTCTGGGCATTGTGCAAACCTGGGAAGCAGGGCTGCACTCTATTAATTCCCCATAGTTAGAAGCCTTTGCTTAAGTACTCCTGTCAGTATGCACAGCTGTGCTGTGCTACACATCAGTGCGGAGAGCGCAATACTGTGCACTGCAACAGGAGTTTTAAATCCTGTTAATTATAAGCTGAGCAGATGAATGTCATCCAATACCACATGGTGGTCCTAATCAAGAACTGTACAAAGGATGCATGCAGCCTACATTCTAATTTTCCCTCGTTACTTTAACAACATCGGCATAGAGACTTGGAACTTTTAACTGGCATAATGCTGGGGGGGGGGGTGCTGCAGCTATTCTACATCTGTATGTGCTCGAGGCTAAAGTCAATGCTGCTGGTGCAGATGACAATAGGCCCAGGCCGAGAAGGAGAAGAATGTCCAGGCCAAGGGTAACCTTCCAGGTGTTACATGAGCTGGAAATTGTTGAGTGCTACAGGATGGACAGGGACACATTATAAGAACTCTGTGAGCACTGCCAGGCTTAACTCAGAGCTAGAGCCAACCAAGGGGAACCTATTCCAGTGGAAACTAAGGTATGTATAGCCCTTAGGATGTGGGAAGATGGCATAATGGTTAAGGTGTTTGCCTTGCCGACACAAGGTTCAGGGTTTGATTCTCATATGGGGCAACTGGCTAGGCTTAAAATGGCCCACAAGGGCAGTTAGCCTAGAGCTAATCTATGAACCTATAAACAAGGTGACTGAACTCTAAAAACATGACCTGAGTCACAGCATCTAATTTTTTTTTTGTGGGAGGTTGGCATAATGGTTAAGGTGCTTACCTTAGAAACACAAGGTGCAGGGTTTGATTCTCACATGGGGTAATTGGCTAGGCTTAAAATGGCCCCAGAGAACAGTTAGTCTAGTACTAATCTATGAATAATCTATAAACTATGAATTAGCTACAGGTACTTTTCAAAGACCAGCTGGGGACATGATGGGGATGTTACAGACATCAACATCCAGGATCCTGGATACTATCCTTATACATGCCAATGGACACATATATTTTCCTCATACTGCTGCGGAGAGGACCAGCAATGTGTAACACTTCTATCATGTGATGCACTACCCTGAAGTACTGGGTGCCATAGATTGCACTCATGTACACATCAAGGCACCACCTGGTGAGCAGGGTAGAATCTACACTTCAACAACTGCCAAGTCACGTGCAATGCCTAGGGTATTATCTTGAATAGTGCTGGCAACCCTGGCAGTTATCACGATTCCCAAATCTGGCACACATCACAGCTGTACCAGATGTTTGCTAGGGGGTACATCCCACAGGGCCATTTACTGGGGGATGCGGACTATGTTCTGGAACCATGGATGATGACACCCATGAGAAATGCACACACGCACCCATGAAGAACACCATAATGAGGCACGCAAACAATCTAGGAACATCATAGAGTGTGTGTTTAGGCTTCTGAAGTCATAGTTCCATTGCCTTGATATATCTGGTGGAACCTTGCAGTATACTCCACGCACAAGTACACAGATATTCACAGTATGTGCTATGCTCCACAATCTGATGCTGTGGAAACAGCTGCAGCAGGATCAGCAAGGGAAAGGGACACACATCCCCCCACCAATGACTAGGTCACCACAGTTACAGTTACTGGAGGACTCGGAGGAGGAACCCCCAGCTGCTGTCCCTGTAGGCAGACATAAGTTTGCGCAGTATGCCCCTGCTTTGGCTAAGAGACAACAGGTAGCACATTCACTGACCACCTAGTGTCTAATACCTTCCTCCTACTGACATGCATATATTAAAATTGATGGCAGGCAATTCACACAATGTTTATCTGTATGTGAATTGGCTGTGTACTGCTTGCATCAGATAATGTCAGCCCTGAACAAATGCTGTGTCAACTGCCGCATTTGCAAGATAAGGCCTGAATATAGACTGTAATATTGAAGACTATTACGACATATCCTTGTATATGTCACAAACTAAGAACCAATACAAAAAAAAACAAACACCACAAGCTGGAACACAAGGAAAACCACTGCTACATGAAATAATATAACAACTTTAATTTAAAACAAATTTGAGCACTTTCATCAGAATATAACAAAGACTTCCTTAGAAACTCAGTTGCGTTCCAGCTCGTGGTATTTATTCTTGTATATGTCTTACCTTGTTACAGTATGCAAATATATATATAAAATAGTTATATATAAAATAATATATAAATAAAATAAATAAATATGTATAAAATTACATTGTAGTAATATAAAATGTGAGTACACACACTTATATTACTACAATGTTACCATATGTAATGTTTATGCATCAGTCATGACACACTCACACAGTCCAAACACAGCTGAATACTGTTACATCATGCAAGACAGAAGTTAGGAAGTGACTCCAGTCTACTGAAGTTTCTGACTTCAGACTAGTTTGTATCCTAACAGTAAATGTGTTATTTTCCCCATGTCAAAGGAAAAATATACTTTAAAAATTATCAAAACACGGTAGGTTCAGGTTAAGGCACTTTAATCTTGCAGCAAGGAGACAAAAATGTGCTAATACAGAGTTTGTCTAACCAGAAACAGGAAATACTTTCATTTTTATACATTCCATAACTAGTCATGGCCTACCAAGCTGACGTAACAGATTACCACCTTTTCATCATCATCTGTTGACCATCATTCCCATGAATTTCTGCTGATTTATCAATTTTTATGTAAAACTTCTTGAGGAAAACAACATGGCCTTGATTACTACCAGTTAGATACATGTTATGTTACCATTCAAGGTACTATGGCTAATTCAAGCATAATGCTAGCAGTTCATTTCTCTAATAATCCTTTGTCTATTTTATCTCTAAGTTACTGCAGCTGCACATGTTCCCATGGTTTGAACAGAGCTGATTGTCTAAAATCATTACATTTACAGAATATAGTATTGTTCATTCATTCGTTCCTGACCTAGCAGATAAGCACCTGCTTCTCAAGTA
The DNA here is from genome assembly GCF_019279795.1 of Protopterus annectens. NCBI lineage: Eukaryota > Metazoa > Chordata > Ceratodontiformes > Protopteridae > Protopterus > Protopterus annectens. The sequence continues at coordinate 82,899,873 of NC_056725.1, read as the reverse complement.
CATTTCCAAAAGGCATAAACATGAATATTGCTGTGCTAGCAGTTACTAGGTCAGAGGGCAACTTGCAAGTTTCAGAAAGCATACTGCAGTTTTCAAAAAGCATCTTTACCAGTCTCATATGAAACTCAATTTGTATAAAATATAGTGCATGAAAAATAGAATGAAAAGCGTATTAAAATACTTGATTATTAATTGGCTTTAAGCATACACACATTAATACATATTTTCTAACATTTCCCTCCTGTTAATACTTTTTAATTCTATTTTCAAAAAAGAATAAGCAGTTTGCTTCTTTTCCTAACCTCTTCCACCCAGGATTTGCAGTTAAGAAAGTCATTCAGTTTAAACTTTTATGAAAGTGTTTCACATTCTAGCAGCTCTTCAAATTCAGTACTTTGATACATAGTCTCAGATACTGATATATCTATGAATTCTTTGATTAATTTCTTCATGCAGGGGATTCCACAACAAACACAAACTCCTATTAGGAGTAATCCTACACCAATGGCAATCAATATGTTCATAAAGATAGAACCCCACCCCCCAAATACACTCTGGAAAAAGTCTGTCAGAGGGTTTGGGCCTGGCTTGGTCATGGCCGACACTTGCTGAATCACCTTGAGATGATCATTAATTTCATGCTGATGGTCAGGAATAAATGCACAGCATTCTTCTTTGATTAAAGCGCACGTCCCACCCCTCACCGCTAGGGTGAAGTCAAGAGCCATTCGGTTTTGGAGTACTACAGTTCTCATGGCATTCAGTTCATCAGTTATCAGTTCAAGAGCAGAAAAAGTCGCATTACTCATTACTTTGAGAAGTTTTGACAGTTTTCGCAGCTCCCATATCGATTTAACTGCACCATATGCAGGTAATATACCTGCCCAGGATATGACAGCATCACTCAAGTCCATGTGCGCAAGTTTGGTTCCCACATCATGATGGTCTTTCCAGCCCGCTTCGATCCATCCCACTGGATTCTCAGGTTTCTTAACAGCCTTTTTGGTCACATCTCGGGTATTTCAAATGTTTCCCTGAGGCAAAACTGCAGTGTGTTGGGTGGCTGGAACCAGGTACCCCAAAAAACAACTGCCAGACCAATTCTCAGGTAACCATTTATATGCTTTTTTACCACACACAAAATAACAGTCCTCTACTTTAGTTGTTACTTTGTTACGAAATGGCTGCCCTGCATGAAACATTTTCCTATCTATTACAGATAACTGTTTAAAAAGTACAGGATTGTGTTGTACCTGATCAAGAGTCTTATGCATAGATTTCAAAAATGAGTCATAATCTGTACTACAAGATCCACTCAAATCGTTTGGTTTTCTATAACATTTATACTGTACTGTAACATTACACTTACTCCATCCCACTTGAATGGTGTCATTTTTGTAAAAACATACAATTCCTTTTTGTGTCACAGGCAAATACAGTGCTACTTTATCATGTGCTTTAATAGCAACTGTGTCAAAAAACAGATTTTCCCAGGTCTCATTGACCCCTAGGGGATAGCAGTCATTAATAAACCCCCGTATGCTGTTGGTATGGCCGTACAGATCCAGCAGTTCGAAACATTAAAAGTCTCAGCATACACATGTGTAATTGCCTGATAAGTGTTAGAGTTCGGATGCCAGTCTATGTTTGGTTCATTACGTCTAATCAGTTCAACTTTTGTGGCAGGGAAAAGGAGCGGCCACAACAAAAAGAACAGTGTGATTAGCATGGCTATTAAAATGATCATACAAGTTTTCTGAGGTTGCTCAATGTCTCTATTCACTCTGTACCTGGCCATTATGTTCTCATTGTACAACAGTAACAAAGTTGTTGTCCAATTCAAAATTCTTAACCAGTTTACAGTGCGTCAAATGAATCCAGGAAGCTCGCTCTGCGATCTTGACTGCAGTGGGTGTTGACAGTAGTACCTGGTACGGTCCTTCCCACTTCGGAGAACTCCACTTCTTTCGCTTCACAATCTTCACCCAGACCCAGGTGCCTGGGGCTACTGGTGCTTCCGATTTCGGTTGTTCTTTATCTGAAACAGAATTTAACTGCAAAAGTTTGTTATTCAAAAATCGCCTCATATACCCTGCAAGTGAACTGTCAGCCTCCTGCTCTGCAGACATGAGAGGTTTCCACTGAGGTGTATAATATGCCCTCCCAAACAAAGTTTCAAAGGGAGTTAATCCCTTTGCATTTGGAACAGTTCTCATGCTCAACAGTGCTAATGGCAAACAGTGCACCCAGTTCTTCCGTGTCTCTGTAATTAACTTCCTAAGCTTGTTCTTCAACACCCCATTGTGCCTCTCTACTAACCCTGCAGATTGGGGGTGGTAAGCGCAGTGATTTTTTAATGATATCCCAAAATAACGACTAAGTTGCTATACTGTTTGGTTCATGAAATGTGTACCTTTATCACTATAAATCTTTTCCGGTATGCCAAATCTGGATATAATTTCTTTAACAAGGACCTTTGCAACAGTGGCTGCATCTGGATTTTTAGTCGGAAAAGCTTCTACCCATTTGGAAAACATATCTATAATGATAAGGCAATACTTTTTATTCTCGCATTTATTCAATTCTATGAAATCCATACAAATAGTATGAAATGGATACGGTGGTGTAGGGAAACTCCCTTGCTTAGGCTTCAATGTCCCTTGTGCGTGATGCTTGTTACAAACATGGCATGCTGCACAGAAATTTTTTGTGTAATTTGTAAATCCATAGGTTGTAAATACTCGATTCACTAACTGTACCATCCCCCGTGTTGAGACATGGCTCTGCCCATGGCTCAACAAAGCTGCATATCTAAACAAATTAGATGGCAAAATTGGTTTCTTTTCCTTGGAGATGTACAGTCCCTTTTCAAGGATTGCTCCTTGTTTTATCCACTTCTGTTTTTCTACATTTGTAGTGAGTGTCTGCATTGTCTTTAACATTTCTAAATCTAAGGTCTCAGAGGGTTGTAATTCCTCACTCAAAAGAAAAGTTTCTGAGGCTGAAGCTGCTTGCTTCGCAGCTGTATCAGCCTGCGCATTACCTTTTGAAATCTTATCCTGTTGCTTGGTATGAGCTACACATTTGCAAATAGCTACTTTTTGAGGTAACTGAATAGAATCTAATAGATCTAAAATAAATTGCGCATGGTTAATTGGTTTACCAGTAGATGTTATCATTCCTCTATTTTTCCACTGCTGCGCAAAAACATGTACAGTAGAAAAAGCATACTGACTATCAGTATAAATGTTCACTTTCTTACCTTTTGCAAAGGTGCATGCCCTTGCAAGGCAATCAACTCTGCCGCTTGTGTAGATAAATTGTGTGGTAAAGATTTCGCTTCTAAAGTTTCAGTATCAGAAATGACTGCATACCCCACTAGGATCTGTCCTGTAGGACCCCTCCTGCATGAGCCATCCACATAGTATGTCACCTCGGCATCATCCAAGGGAACATCCGTAAGGTCTTGTCTAGGTAATGTCTTTTGCTCAATCTCCTGCAGGCAGCAGTGTGGTTTGCCATCTGTAGGGGTTGGGAGCAAGGTTGACGGATTCAAAGTTGTGCATCGTTCAATTGTCATATGAGGTTGGCTCAACAATATAGTCATACAGGAAAGATGTCTAGAAGGAGAAAAATATGCTACTTTTTCTTGCAGTAAAATAATTGCGACTGCATGAGGCACTCTCAATATGAGAGGGTGGAATAACACTACTGAGGCCAAAGCCTGCACTGCCATTGCAGCTGCAACTACTGCTTGTACACAGTGGGGCAGGGTCTGCCATCCAGTTCTGCATTAGTATGTGGGAGTGGTCTAAGTTGTGCGTCACGAGGATTCCAGTCGCCACTAATCATGTGCCAATCTGGACCTACAATTTGTCTAACTACTTTTTCTACTTCTTCTCCATTCAAATGGTAACTTAATCTCATACCCTGTAAGTCTTCTAAAAATTTCCAAAAATTCACTTTTGGGTGGGGAATTCCCTTCGTGGCTTTCCAGATATCTTCCGGTGTCCACGGTCTATAAACTAAAAGAGTCGGATCCTGTCCTGCCTGTCCTGTCTGAGGATTTGGTACTTCTATGAGTGGACATATCTCTTCTTCACTCATAGCCTGTAATTTTCTATTTATTTCACATAATTCAATCTCCCTCCTCAAGTCGCGTGTTCGAGACCTTGTCTCGATAGGATCCCTAACAAAAGGTTTTGATGCTGTAGAAACAGCTGGATATAGCGGAGGTGGATCGGCTTGTCCACTCGCTTCATATTCTGGTAAAGGAAGCTGAGGGGGGCGAAGGAGGGGCTGTTGCTATCACCAAGTTATTGTCTTCTTTGTCTAAGAACATTGTTTTTGAATTCTTTATTTTCTGTTCCCTGCAATTTGCTTCCTCAAGCCACCTATGCGCCTGAGGGACTCCTAATTGTCGTTGCTTTTTCAGTTGACCTTTTGCGTCTGTTTTTAGTTGCTTAACAAGTTTCATAAGTGCAAGTTTATCTAAATTACCATCGAATTTATACTTATCAACCCATTTTGTATAGTACTTAACATTGTCAGCACGCTGTAATTGGATATACTTCGCGTCTTCAGTTAGGGGCGGGTCTCGGGAACTTTTTGTACACTGATTTCCCATTGTTGCCTTAGCTAAGCTGTAAGTTGTTACGTAACCCTTTTTATCACGTGGTACCACAGTTCTATACCTTTTCACAGTTTATCTAGAATAACTGCCTACCTATTCTGTTTCCCTGATCTATGACAAAAACAGTAACCCCTTTTTCTGTCCCTGATCTGCACATGAAAATCTACCTGACAAAAACAGTTCTGTAATTAGTCCCTGATCTTAAAACAGAAATAAGGTAATTCCTCCTTACCTGACCCTCCATGAGTTGATCCACCGGATCATTGACTCGTCCTCCAATCCCAGATCAGAAACAGTGGTTGGCCTCTTTCAAACGACAATTCAGTCGGAGGTCTTTAAAAACAGAAGAGCCGAATTGGCCTCTTCTCCGTACGGATGCATGCCACCAGGCCCAATTCTGACCTAGGCCTAGAGCGAGAGGTACTTTCCGGTCCAAAGGACCAAACTGTCAAAGGAAAAATATACTTTAAAAATGATCAAAACATGGTAGGTTCAGGTTAAGGCACTTTAATCTTGCAGCAAGGAGACAAAAACGTGCTAATATAGAGTTTGTCTAACCAGAAACAGGAAATACTTTCATTTTTATACATTCCATAACTAGTCATGGCCTACCAAGCTGACGTAACAGATTACCACCTTTTCATCATCATCTGTTGACCATCATTCCCATGAATTTCTGCTGATTTATCAATTTTTATGTGAAACTTCCTGAGGAAAACAACATGGCCTTGATTACTACCAGTTAGATACATGTTATGTTACCATTCAAGGTACTATGGCTAATTCAAGCATAATGCTAGCAGTTCATTTCTCTAATAATCCTTTGTCTATTTTATCTCTAAGTTACTGCGGCTGCACATGTTCCCATTGTTCGAACAGAGCTGATTGTCTAAAATCATTACATTTACAGAATATAGTATTGTTCATTCATTCGTTCCTGACCTAGCAGATAAGTACCTGCTTCTCAAGTACATTTTCAAAAGGCATAAACATGAATATTGCTGTGCTAGCAGTTACTAGGTCAGAGGGCAACTTGCAAGTTTCAGAAAGCATACTGCAGTTTTCAAAAAGCATCTTTTCCAGTCTCATATGAAACTCAATTTGTATAAAATATAGTGCATGAAAAATAGAATGAAAAGCTGCACACGTTCCCATGGTTCGAACAGAGCTGATTGTCTAAAATCATTACATTTACAGAATATAGTATTGTTCATTCATTCATTCCTGACCTAGCAGATAAGCACCTGCTTCTCAAGTACATTTCCAAAAGGCATAAACATGAATATTGCTGTGCTAGCAGTTACTAGGTCAGAGGGCAACTTGCAAGTTTCAGAAAGCATACTGCAGTTTTCAAAAAGCATCTTTTCCAGTCTCATATGAAACTCAATTTGTATAAAATATAGTGCATGAAAAATAGAATGAAAAGCGTATTAAAATACTTGATTATTAATTGGCTTTAAGCATACACACATTAATACATATTTTTCTAACACCCCAGCCACAAAAACAGGATTGTAAAGCAGAGAGATGTAGATCTGTAATCATAATTATGACTGAAGTAGTGTCTACTAACTGGTATATGTCCAAATATAAGTCATAGAAGTACGTGTACAATATACAGTGTATGGTTTGATAGCAATGTACATTTTATAAAGGTGGTTGTGTGAGGAATGACTCCATCTCTGGAAAGCTGCTTCTGTGGCCAAAAGGACTAAGGCAATTATCCTGCTTGATGAAGCGTTAATAGTGGTGAGGGTTCCAATCCTGATGTAAGTTGAAGTTTATTAATTGTTTTTGCAATAGCTAGTTTTCTTTACAGACTGTGACACTGTGTCTCATAATGTCTTCATTTGTATATTTCTAGTATACATTTGCATGATGCGTTGTGAGCTGAAAACAGTTTTAACAATGCTTAAATATTCTGCTCAGGGCACAAAACTGCAGAAAATGGAAATCAGTAGATAAGAGTTATGTCACACTGGCAATAGCAGACACCAGATACATTTAATTATTGCCCTTAGAAATAGAGACATCATGGCCTGGAGTAGTGATAGGAGTGGGCGGTAGGATGTATAAAGTACATAATAGGAAGGTTGGATGTTAGCAATGCACCTTGCATTTGTGCACTGCTTACCTATCCACAGACAGGTAGAAGAGGGAAATGCACACATGTATACTTAGCGCAATATTCATTGCATTTCTGCTATGCCTATCATAGCTCCAGATTTATGGAGAATGTCCATAAGTTTACATAATATTTGTAATGTGTTCCCCATAAAATGTTGGTTTCTACAACAGTATTATGAAATCATTGAGAATAAAGTCAGAAAATAAAGCACATACATTTGATTTGTGGATGTCATACCCTTCTGAAAATTCATGCTAATGCAAAACCTATTATTCCATTAACATTCTAGGTTTGTAAGGCCAATATTTAAACACTGACCCTATTTTTGCCACTTTATTCCTACATTAATTGTGGCGTTGTGCAGATTTCTTGCTCTAAGAGGTTGACTGGTATGCTAACTATTGCATCACATACATAGATCTCTGTTCATAATGTTCTATATTTCCTAGATGCTTTGTGTGACATGAGACTACATGTGGAAACATTGCAAACTGAGGGCACAGTATAACTTCCTGTGCAGAAAATTAATAACTATCCATGTGTTTTATTTATTTATTTTATTTTATTTTACATTTGTTTACCAGGATAGTCTGACTGGATATATATCCATTTTCAGTGGAAGCCCGGGGAGAAAAGCCCCAGTAGAAAAAATTACATAGATTACACAAGAAGTTAGATAACATTACATGGATTACACAAGAAGTTAGATAACATTAGAAAATGTAAGACAAGGTGTTTTTTACAATGGTTTAGTAATGTTCCCAAATAGGGACTCACAGCTCTCATGGTCAGACACAATTAAAAGCAATAGACATCAGTTTGGAAGCAGAGCTTGGTTAAGTAATTACATATTACGATATTTACAGATTATGCTTTCAGTTTATAACTTAATCAGGGTACATGGGCAAAGCCAGTTCACTTTGAAGTACTGTTTGAGTTTTTTTTTTTTTTTGAAGAGACTTATGCAGGATTGTAGGGTTATATAGTATGGCAATGAATTCCAGGTTTTGCCAACAAAGTTGGCTAGCAGGGATTCACCAGCAGAGTTATTGTTGGTTTGGACCAGTAGCTTGTTGGATGATCATAGGGATCTCAAGTTGCTATATGGCTTAATGATATTTATAAGCGAGGGGGTATTCTCAGGATGGTATAGTATTTTGTGAGCTAATAAGAGTTGAATGAATTGAATTAAGCTGGGCAGTTCTAGCCACTTTAGTTGTTTCAGGTTCTGGCAGTGGTGGAGTTCTATAGGTGGAGCCAGTGGCAAATCCAGCAATATGGTTGTAGCTATGGGAGAGTTTACTTAGTTCAGATTTGTTGAGGTTTGAGAGTACAGGCGAGGCATATATAAGAGTAGAGAGTAGGTGTGACTGAGCAATAGCAGTTCTAGCCAGTTGGGTTAAAAATGTCTTGTTTCTATACAGTGATCCAAGTTTCTTATTGATGGTCTGTATGGTTTTATTGAACTGTAGGTCAAATTTAAGATTATTATCTAAGATAACCCCTAGAAGCTTGGTGTGGCTATCTGGGGAGATAGTGGTACCATTATTTGACGTGACAGAGAATGAAAGTGTGGGGGAGCTACTAGTGGGGGTGAAGAATAGAAGTTTAGCTTTATTGGGGTTCAGCCGTAGGCATTGGTTGGCAAGATGGGGAGGTGGCTGAGCAGATCAGAGTGGAATCATCTGCATATTGAATGCAGGTAGCTTTAGGGATAACAGTGTGAAGGTTGTTGATGAACATAGGGAAAAGTAGTGGACCTAGTATGAAGCCTTGGGGGACACCGAGTGTGAGAGATAGCTGGCTGGACAGTTTGCCCTGCCATAATACCGCCTGTTGTCTACCAGTCAGGTAGGACTGGAACCACTGGATTGCATGCTTATTGAGGGAAATTGACTTTAGAGAAAAAATGAAAAGTTCATGATTGACCATGTCACAGGCTTTTGATAGTCAAGAAAGAGGGTGAAGGATAGCCTATTGTCATTCCTGTTTTGGTTTATGGCGTTAGTAAAGGAAAGGAGGGCTGAGGTGGTGCTGTGGTGTGGCCTGAAACCATGTTGGGAGTTGGATAGTAAGTTATTCTGTGTAAGGTATTGCATTAGTTGCTTGTGTACACATTTCTCCATTATTTTGGCTAGTGGGGAAAGAATGGCAATGGCTCTGTAGTTGGATAGTTCTGTAGAACTTCCTCCTTTATGGAAAGGGATGATGTGGGATATTTTCCAGAGAGAGGGGTAGCACTTTCGAATAAGGTTCTGTTGATCAGGATAGATATAGGATATGCAATGTCATCTTCAGCTATTTGTAGGTACTCTACAGGGAAGAGGTCCGCAGAGAGCGTGGTTGGTTTCAGTTTTTTAATAAGTGTTTTGATAAAACTAGTGGATATGGGTTGGATGTAAATTGGGGTGATTAGTGGTTAGATTAGGGGTGGGGTTTAAGTTTGTGGGGGTTAGTTGATTTGCTAGGGATTGTATTGTTTCAGTGAATAAGTTTATTTATTTTTATTTATTTTATTTTACATTTGTTGACCAGGAATGTCTGACTGAGCCGAGCCCTTTTTCAGCAGAGGGCGGGGAGAAAAGCTCCAGTACATACAAGTATAACATTAAGTACATTAGTATAGATTTTATACAAGTCGAATACAGCTAAATATTATACAGATATCAATTGGTTGTACATATATTAGCTAAGCAGAAAGGAATATAAAGTACAAAAATCATTTTTTTTTTGTTCTTTTTTTATCAATCAGACCAGTAGTTATGTGAGTATTACAGAGAGAAGTACATAGATTGAGGAAAAGTTGAGAATATAAGTGCCAGCTATGGTCTCTGGGGAACTATGGGTTTGGTTAGCCGGGGTTGGGGTGGTAGAATGACTTGGATGAAGAGGGTGATTTAAGCCTGCCCAGAACTTTTGAGGGTTGTTTTGGTATTTTTGTAGGAGATTCTGGTAGAAGCTTTTTTTATCTAGTAGAATAGATTTTTTTGTTGAGTTGATGATATTTTAAATGGTCAAGTGGGACTTTGGTCAATCTCCAGCTGGCCCAGGCTCTGATTTTGATTTTTGATTTGGTATATGATTTTGATTGTTGATTTGGTATCTTTTGTGAGCCATGGTGCTGAGTTCACAACCAACCTCAACAACAATCACTACAAGCATGGGATCTCCTTAATTCTACAACAGATACATCAAATGCAAAACAAAGGTGTAATATATAATGTTATGTGCTCCGTCATGTGCTGCATCATGGACACAACCATATAGTTATGCTCACAGGCTTGCATTGCCAAAGTGAAACATCCAAATATGCTCAATAAGGGACTTGTGTTGTTACACAGCTATGGCTTCTAAACAGTATGATACTGTTAGTGTACTAGCCTCAGATGACACTAAGGAATGATGTGCCTATGCAGGCCTCCTAAACTGATGTTCCCTAATCCATTGACAATGCCATCTACTATAAGTTCACATGCAGTCTTATTAAATTAGACTTGTTTAGTGGCATTTGCATTAAAACTGTGTTCTGTAGGCTGTGCACTTAGGTAAGGGTCGGTTCTCAGTGTAGTAGTGTGTGTGTGTGTGTGTGTGTGTGTGTGTGTATGTGTGTGTGTGTGTGCATATGCGCGCTCTTACAGAAGAGTGGGAGTGTGCATCTAACACTGCTGTGTCAAATTGCATGGCTTTTGAAGTGATTTTGTGCTTGAAAAAACACCCAGTCTAGCAGTCCTCCAACCTCTTGTCCCCCACAGGGCATGCTGATGTCATCTACTATAAAATCACCTGCAGTCCTGTTAAAGTCAGACTTGTGCTGTGATGCGTATGTTAAGTACTGTGTTCTCTAGTCTGTAAACTTAGATAGGTAGGGGTTTGGGTCTGACTGCAGTCAACTTGCTGAGTTTGTGTGTGTCTGTCTCCATAAAGAAGACTGGGAGTGTGTATCCAACACTGCCATTGTCAAACGACATGGTTTTTGCAATGTTTTTGTGCTTGTAAAACCATCCATGTATAGCAGTCCTCCAACCTCTTGTCCATCACAGGGCCTGCTGATGTCAACTGCTATAAGAGCACCTGAATTCCTCTTAAAGTCAGATTTTTGCCATGGCACCTGCATTAAGTACTGTGTTCTCTGCTCCACAAACTAGGTAGGGGTTCAGTTCCCACTGCAATCCACTTGCTGTGTATGTGTCTCCATGAAGAAGAGTGGGAGTGTATATCCGATGCTTCCTTGGCAAATGGCATGGTTTTGCAGTGTTTTTGTGCCTGCAAAATCATCCATTTGTAGAAGTCCTGCAACTTCTTGTCCCCCACAGGGCCTGCTGATGTCATTTGCTATAAGATCACCTGCAGTCCTGTTAAAGTCAAACTTGTGCTGTGGTGCTTGCATTATGTACTGTGTTCTCTAGTCTGTAGGAGTTCTAATCTCACTGCGGTCAACTTGATGTGTGTGTGTGTGTGTGTGTGTGTGTGTGTGTGTGTGTGTGTGTGTGTGTGTGTGTGTGTGTGTGTGTGTATGTGTGTGTGTGTGTGTGTGTGTGTGTGTGAGCTGTTGGCTGTTGGTAGATGTTAAACAGAGCATTTTACTGCAGCCTATGGGACACTGTCCTTATTTCTTCAACAGTCACTGCTGATGTCATCAGCTATATCAGATTATTGGATATGTATTCATCACAACAGACCATGAGCACACACTGGCCTGGCAGACAGGTAGATGTTATCACATCCAATACAAGACAGACAACAGTGACATTCCTTTTATTGTATGCACAAACATCATGATATCTCTTTGCAATGATGACGGACAGGTTGACACATGAGATCACACAGGTGTCTCCATGGATTATGATGTTTGCAGATGATATTGTGATACAGTGAAGAGTAATGAAGGGCATAAGAACTAAGACAGAATATGTGTGTGTGAATGACAGGAAGGAAAGAGGAGTAACACTGAAAGGGAAGGTCTACAAGATTGTAGCGAGAACAGCTATGTTATATGATTAGGAGACAGTGGCACTGACAAAAATACAGGAGTCATGACAGGAGCTGGCAGAGTTCTAGATGTTAGGATTTGCATTGGGAATGCTGAGGATGGACAGGATTAGTAATCAGTATATTAGAGTGTCAGCTCAGGTTGTACAACTTGGAGACAAGGCCAGAGATGTGAGACTGCATTACTTTGGACATGTGCTTAGGAGGGATGCTGGGTATATTTGGAGACAGATGTGAATGACAGAGCTGGCAGATAGGAGGAAAAGAGGAAGGACTAATATAAGGTCTATAGATGTGGTGACCAAGGACATGCAAGTGGTTGGTGTGACAGAACAAGATGCAGAGGAAAGGAGGAACAGAAAGCAGATGATGCACTATGGTGACCCATGATGGTAGTAGTCAAAAGAATAGGAAGATTAGGATGACATATGTTTTTGGAAAACTCCAACCTGTTCACTTGTGTCAGGAGTGTACAGTAGAAGTATCTATTTGAAGGTTACTGTTTCTAGACACAGTGTGGGCTTTAACAGTGTTTCCTTGTATTACCTGCTCTGTTCTATTTTATGTGCAGAGGCCTTAACACATTGCCCTCATACATACAGAAATGCCAATACACTTACTTTCCAATTACAATCGGCTGCTGCTATGTAGAAGAGCAGATCCTCAACAGCTCTAACTTGCTGTCATACCTTCTGTTATATAACAAGCAGCAATTAATCTACCTCCCACCCTCACCTAACATTTCCCTCCATTTCCCCTGCAAGCCTAGTTGACATGATTATTTTTACTCAGTGCATATAATGCCTCACCTGGATAATTATAAGAGGACAAACTCACTTGCACAAACAAAAGTGGATTTTTCAAACTGAAATGTCATCGAATAAATAGTGCAACACCACAAAAGGGTCTGTAATATGCCAGACCTGTACCTCAACAATATGAGTGAAAAATGTAATGGCACATGTGTAGTGGCTGCACTGTTAATCCAACCATAATGCAGTATGTGTAGAATTTGGAATACCTAATGAACTCCCAAAAGGAGGACTCAGGTTCAGAAACATAATCCAAGGTAACTATACCCTCCTAAGGGATGGTATAATATACTTCCAAGCTCAGGTTTCCACAAGGGACATTGACAGCTGTAGTAAGTTACACCCTGGTGCCATGTCTACACATCTACACAAATGTTTGCACACAGCCTTGCTTGATATGCTTAAAGACAGATCCAGCAGAAAATACAATCCATACTGGTGGATGTCTGTCATTACTACATTCTGCAGTAAGTGAAAGAAGCTGCTGTTTACAAATACATGTACATAACAGTCTTGGAAGTCCACACACATCCGTGTACTCAAACAAAATGAGACACCTTGAAAAACCCTCATAAAGCAACTGTGCTAATAACATATGACACATATCCAGGGATTGCCATAAGTCTGTCTTCATTTACCATCTGCAAACTGATATATATATATATATATATATATATATATATATATATATATATATATATATATATATATCTCACTCTGATGTATTTTGAACTAATTCTGGATGGTATTGCACACACTGACTCATTGTAAATTCCAAACCTGATAGCAGACACAGGTGGCTAAAAAAAACTAAATAAATGGCAGTGCCCAGGGAGGCTGTAACTGTGTCATCTCATGATACAGGATTGCTTAATCTGTCTTCTTTTTCTGGCAAAAAAAAATGAGAAAATCATTTTCCAGTCATTTAAATGATGTTACAGTAACTTACAACAGAAAGAAACTTCTGGAAATCAGATATTCAATTGTGTTGTCATTCTGGCTAGATTCCTTTTTTAATATGGGGCCTATAACATTCACAGAACTGCTGGAACTCAACATCCTAGCCAATCAAGCTTCAGAGTATCTAAATCATGAAATGGATGTTTCTGGAACAATCAGGATGAGACTCAAAATGAAGACATGTGACAAAACCAGGAAAAGAGGCTGCAGAGCTGGAACTGCTGCCAGATTGAAAACAGACCCTCACAGGACTTCACTTCCCTCAATTCGGTTAGAAAATGTATACTCATTAGACAACAAGATGGACTTTCTCAGGCTAGAGCTCACCACCACAAACAAGGTGAGAAATTCCTATCTGTTAGTCTTTACAGAGACATGGTTAAATAACAAGATTAGTGACAGGGCTGTAAGCCTTGATGGTTTCACTTTGTATAGAGCTGATAGGAACCTAGCTCTGTGTGGAAAAGCTTAGGGAAGTGGAGTGTGCATTTTTGTGAATGATAGCTGGTGCAAAAATTGTAACATTGTGAATGAACATTGGTCTGTAAATGTGGAATTTCTGATACTTAAATGCGGACCTTTTTATATGCCCAGAGAACTAAATTGTGTCTCTGTAGCAGCTGTATATATACCACCAAGTGCTAACATCACTAAAGCACTGACTAGATTGCATAATACTATATGTGAGCTGCAATGCAAGAATTCTGACTCTGCATTTATGATAGCTGGTGACTTCAACAAAGCAGATCTCAGGGAGGTGTTACCAAATTACTGCCAAATTGTGGATTTTCCCACAAGGTGAGCAAATACTGTGGACAAAGTTTACACTAACATAAAAGGGGCATACAGAGGTGTACAACAACCATACCTGGGTGGTTCTGATCACATGTCCATAAAACTAATACCAGCTTACAAACCTCTCTTGATCAGAGATAAGCTCACTGTGAAACACATTAGGGTCTGGCATGAAGAAGCCATGGAAAGTCTCAGATACTGCTTGGATACCACAAACTTGGATGTCTTGAAGGAGGTAGTCATGGTGAACAGTCTGGTGAACATAGATGAATATACCGAGACAACTATGGCTTATATATCAAATGTGTGGAGGATGTAATGAACATCAAAATTATTAAAAGTAAGAATCAATCAAAAAACATAGCTAAACAGCAAAGTATAACAGTTCTGAGGGCTAGAAATACTGTTTTCAGGGCAAAGGATAAGAAGGGTCTAAGTGTGGCAAGGACTAATCTAAAAAAGGGTATCAAGGAGGCCAAGAGGGAGTATGGAAAGAGGATACAAGGATGCTTCAAGGATGTGAAAGACTCAAGATACCTATGGCAGGGTATTTAACAGCTAACTGACTACAAGATCAAGTCAGCTCAGTGTGATGATAGCACTGAATTTCTGGACAATCTAAACACATTTTATGGCAGGTTTGAAGAGAAAAACAACCTAAAGTCTGTAAAGTTTCTCAATGACTAAAAGGAGGCAGTACTCAACTTCATTGCTGTGGATGTAAGGAACAAGCTGAGGAAAATGAACCCCAGGAAGGCTCCTGGCCTCGATAACATTCTAGGGAAAGTATTGAAAGGTTGTGAAGACCAACTCAGCATAATCCTGATGGACATTTTCAATGCCTCACTTGTCTAGGAAAAAGTACCAGCATGCTTAAAAGTTACCAGCATAATCCCCTTGCTCCAAAAAGCCAACCCCACCTACCTAAATGCTTACTGAGAGCCATTATTGAATCCCCAAATGATGTGGATACTCTACAAAAGGTCCTTACAGGAAAAGATGCTTGGTGCCAGAGCCATGGGCTCAAGCTCAATGCCAAGAAATGTATAGTTATCCCCTTTGGAAAAAAAACATGTACCCGTGAATTACCACATAGGTGGCAGTATGCTAAACACTGAAAGTGTGATAAGAGACTTAGGGACACAGGTGGACACTGGTGTCACCTTCGATAACCACATCACCACAACAGTCAGGAAATCCTTCTATGTGGCACACCTCATCACTAAGGGCTTTTCATCCGGAAAAAAGGAGGTAATTGTACTCATCCCTCATTAGACCCATTATAGAATACAACGCCCTATTTGGTATGTACCTCTCAAGACATCTGCAACAACTGGAAAGGCCGTAGAAATACCTCACTAAAAGAATAACAGGCCTAAAGCAGATGCCCTACGCTGACTGCCTTAAAAAACTCCAGCTGTACTTTGTTGCATATCGTCTGCTCAGAGGCGATCTCTGCTTAACATACAAGGCCATGTCAAACTCAGAGCTGTTGGGCATGCTACACTTAAAGAAATCCCAATCCCTCAAAGCCAGATCTCTGCTTAATATACAAGGCCATGTCAAACTCAGAGCTGTTGGGCATGCTACACTTAAAGAAATCCCAATCCCTCAAAGCCAAATGCTCCAGGGATCTAAACCTTGTCATCACAATAAATAAAACATGCTGGAGGGATAGGTTCCTGACCCAGAGACTCCCCAGACTCTGGGATAGACTGTCCATACATGTCAAGCAGAGCACCTCTTTGGCCCTCTTCAAAAGGAATCATGAAGATTGGATGGGAGAAAGGAAATTCACCCTGGGGATCACGTCAGTCGCCCTGCTAGACAAGGGTCCTGGGAAGTAAATAGTGTGGGAAGAAATAGACAGGGAATTGTTATGGCTAGGCTTGTATAGGCCCTAGGGCCGATAGCCTAGTACCAACCTATGAACAGGCCAGTGGTCCTTACATCAAATGTAATGAAATGCTTCAAAACACTTGTTAAAAGCCATTTGACTACAATACTACCCCAATCCTTTGATCTGCTGCAGTTTGTCTACTGGGCAAACAGATCAACTTCTGATGTCACATGAGAGCATCTTGAAGAGAACAATTATGCCAGGCTGTTGTTCATAGATTTTAGCTCAGCATTCAATACAGTGATACCAATGCAACTTATAAAAAAGCTAATCAACCTTGGCTTAAATAAAGGGCTGTGCAACTGGATCCTTGATTTCCTGACTGGAAGATCACAAAGAACCTGTGCTGGTAACAACATTTCAGGGAGTATTACATTCAACACCAATGTACCCCAGGGTTGTGTGCTGAGTCCTCTACTGTTCACAATCCTTACCCATGACTGCTCTGTGAAAGCTAGCAGCAACCACATCATCAGATTTGCAGATGACACCACAGTGGTAGGACTTATAAGTGGTGATGACAAGAGTGGGTATAGGAATGAGGTCAACTCCCTGACTGAATGGTACAATAACAACAATTATGACCTGAATGTCAGTAAAACAAAAGAAATTCTTATTGACTTCAGAAAGAGCTCTGCCATGCACCTGCCCCTCAAGATCAACAGTGAAGAAGTGGAGAGAGTCCAAACTGCAAATTTCCTGAGGGTACATATATCAGAGGTACAAACACAGGCCAGCTAATTAAAAAAGCCCATCAGTGACTACACTTCCTAAGAAAGCTGAGAAAAGCAAAGCTCTGTATGAATGCTTTAAATACCTTCTACAGAGGAGCCATCGAGAGCATTATGACCAGTAACTGCACTGTATAGTTCAGTAACAGAACAATGGCTGAAAGAAAGACGCTGCAAAGAATAATAAGAGCAGCAGAAAAGATCATGGGCACTAGTCTTCCTATCTTACAGGTGCTCTTTGAAATGAGATGCAAAAAGAGGTCTGGCAAAATACTGAGTGACACTTCTCATCCAGCGTGTGGTTGGTTCACTAAACTTGCATCTGGTAGAAGGATATGGACTATCCGCTGCAGGATCCCAGATTCATGAACAGTTTTTCCAACTGAAATAAGACTCATTAATGCAGATGTAAATCAGGATGTATCAAAACTATAATAGCTTGTTATGCTCTCATTCTGTAAGGCAATGGAAACAATCTGCATGCATCTCAGATAAAATGACATATGTGATCTGTTCCACTTAGGTGTTCTCAAGGGTAGATTGTGCCGGCAAAACCTGTGTGAACTCAAGACTATGAGGAGAGACATAGACTAAGCTGTTTGTAATGCACTTATTAAAGTGCAAAACATCTGTGTGCCACTAACGACTACTGACAAAGCCATGGGTGTTATAACAAACATGCATCACCATACCCCATGGTAATAAATGTTCCTGCTTTTTAAAAAAAAACAGAGTACAGCATTGCCAGATTCATTATCAATATACCTTTGAACACATGTCAACTGCAACCTGTGTGTACTGTAGGGAGGAAGGCATTCTACATCTCACATTGATTAGCAAAGGCATTACGTCAACAACAATTAATGTTATCAATCTCCTATACTCATCCATCATCATCCCTATTAATGAATATAATTCTCCCTTTGATATATATAGTCCCAGACACCCGCAGCAAGTTGGCAGATGTCAGACATCTCTGAGTAGCAAGACATCAGAGGCTGTCCATCATGTGTCTTCTGTGGGCAGAATGAAGTAGCTGTCATTGTACACAATAATATACCCACAGTATATATATATATATATATATATATATATATATATATATATATATATATATATATATATATATAGCTTTGAGGCTGATTATGTATGCATATGCTGCACATAATGGGATGAATATGCTGCACATCCTTAAGTCATATGGGGCCACAGTCACCTGTTCCAGAGACCTTAATGTACAGTATGACATACATAGGACATGCTGGAGAGACGCATACATGTCTCAAAGGTTGTCAGTCCTCTGCAATAGGCTTCCAATCCATGTCAAGCAGAGCACATCCATTAACCTGTTTAAGCACAGGCTGACTGACTTGATGTGAAAATGTTATCTGCCATCGGTCACTGCTGATTCTGTCATGGACTTGCGTGGTCGTTTCTGCAAGAATCATGGCCATGCATTATATCTGCCATTGCATATTATATTGTAATGTATCAGCTATGCTTCTAAACACCATCAGGCCAATACCCTTGTCACAGCCTAAGAACATCGGAACCCATGGTGATGTCTGTGAGAAAAAAACAAAACATTATACTGTATTACCATTCTGATGAGATTTGCCTGCAGTCCTGACATACAATCCAGAGCTCAGAATCTGATGGGTTGACTTTGAATGTGCACACATAAGTTTGCACTAAATTATCCTTAATGAGAAGGCTAGATATATTAATGAGACACATTTCATTGACTAACTTCACAAGCCTTACAAAAGCATCAACTAGAAAGTAAAGGAATTATTATGCTAGCAACTGTCTAAATGGCCAAGTACAATATAATTGACAGGTACAACTATCAGGTCACCACAATAGCACAAATGGAGATATAAAATGCATATTAATGTAGATAATCACCCTGTATATCAGAAATGTAGCTTTAGTATCCCTGAAGCCAAAGATAGAGAACAGGAATATGGCACAGTCATCACTTGCACAGGGTGGCTTGTGGGAGTGCAGGAGGCCTAGGCTGACACAAAAGCTTAGTGAGTATGTGTGTGAGTCAGTAATGGCAGCAGCCAACATGGAACATGTAAATGTAGTGTATGTTAGTAGGTGCCCTCAATGTGATATTGGTGCGTGTGTAGCTCAGTACTAGCCCTACCTGTCTGCATGTTGGACAGCTGTGAGCCATGCATGGTAGAGCTGACAGTTCATCTTCATCCCTGATCATGAGAACTGGCTCTAACAAGAGTTGAACTGGCACCTCCATGTCCAAGGTCAGATGGAGTGCTACTACTCGAGGGTGACTGATATCAGCTGTATGCGCTCCTTCACGAGAATACCCAGGACCACATTCCCATGGCCTACTACATCTGGGTGTGGAAAGCACACTCTCTGATTGTGCAGTGGATGTACTGCCACTATGAGAGGTCAATCGGGCATGGTCCTGTTGACTCTCAGCAGATGTAGTTGCTAACCTATACCCACAAGGTCAACATTCCCCTGCCAGCAGATGTTTCATCACAGACACTGTGCATTCTATGACAGATACTCTGTGCTCCTTTACAAACTCATCCCATTCATACATGTCATTGAACTGATCCAATGAATCAACAACATGGTGGAGGCAATCACGGATGTCAGACTGTGCTGCATCTAGAACCCGAGCATTCTTCTGGAGTGAGATTCTGAATGTGCCTGTGCCTCCATTATGGCCCTTAGCTTATGTCAACTGACACATGAAGAGACATCTGCACCAGGTGTTGGATCGATAGCAGGTCTCTGATGAGCACCCCTATCAATCCACCTGTGTGGCACCCCACCAACAGTTTGGCTATGGACAGTGTCAACAGGTAATAAGGCCATGGTAGCGACACTTCCCCAGTCTATGTCATCACCCACCAACTGACCAATATCTGTGGCCTCAGTGGACTGGGTATGCGTAGACATACTGGGTACGTCTGGGGATCCTGAGTTTGGGTGCTGGATGTCAACTTCTGTGTCAGATTCAGCCACTGCAGCCTCTGACTGTGCTTCACTTAGGCCACCATCATCATCAGACTGTAATGAGACATTGACATCAGGTGGCGCAGGGGACACAGAACTACTTTTCATGTTCGCCTGTAATAAAAAGAAAAATAGGATGACATTAATATCTGCTCTACTATGCTGAAATATATGTTAAGCAATTTACACTGCAGTCACTACTACAGACATTTAAACCTATCAGTCACTTACAGCAATAAGTGTGGACAAAGCCATAAATAGTGGGTGGACAATGGCTCAAGAATAGGGACAAATGTGACATAATATGCTCCTACAAACCTATACATCTGATTGACTAACAGGTTTGCTTCACCGTGACATTTCTAAAACGTGTGCAGTTTGAATGTGAGATCTGTGTCATATTATTTAATGTCTGCAGTCTTGTCAATAATCTACTAGTCAATTACTATGATCTTAAATACTAGCTAGAAAGATGAATACAAAATCTTGACATTCAGCAAAAATCAGTGCAGTGGACAGGTATGCATACAGGACTGCAATACATACAGCAGGCCTGAGAGAACAACATAGCAGATATGTGTGTGTGTGTGTGTATATATATATATATATATATATATATATATATATATATATATATATATATATATATATATATATATATATAATTTTTCCACTTACCAACTGCTGTAGCCTTTCCCCAGTGAATTCCTGATGGTCCTAGGAAAAGTGAAGGAAGACATAATGGCAACAGCACCACACATTTAATAGTACAACAGGGGTTAATACATTTACTTATCTATATGTACGGTCAAACAAATGTTATCAGAAATGTGTCTGACAACCTTAACATAAGCATAAAACTGCAGCTATTTGAAATACTCCCAATCAACACACATACAGCTTGACACAGCTATATACACTTATGACAGAAAAGAGCAATATTTTAAAGATGATGTAACAAAGCATACCTGGCAGCCCCACATGTGATGTGGGAATGGCACCCACATCCAGAACATATTGGCACAAGGATGATTGGGAGTTGTCCTGTGTGGAGATGTGTGCCTGGAATCCTTCTTTGGCAGTTACAGGACCCAAACACTGCAGCTATCTTAATTACCCCCCATCAAAAAAAGCAACCTGCCACACATTAAAACTGTATACACTATTACAGAATGAATGCAACCATATTCTACTGATGATCTAAAAAAGCCTACCTGGACGCTCCTCTTGAGTTGCAGGAGTGGCACCCATTTATAGGACATACTGGCTGCTGGACTGCTGGGAACTTTCCTGAGTGGCAATATTTGCCAAGGATTCTTCAATTGTGCTGAGGGCTTCTTTTTGCTGCAGGCCTGCCGCAAGTGACCTGAATATCCCATGCCACTTCAGCTGCATGCTTCCTGGATGCATGGATCATATCAGTAGCACTGTGATGCACCTGCTCATACGTGCGACTCTGTCAGCCCACTCAGTTGATATTTTGGACAAGGTCATCCCAGACTTCTGCCCATTCAGTCATTCTTGCCCAGTCTCTTGACAGCAGGACTATATGGTGTTGTGTGAGTGCATCTATAATCAGCTCATATTCGGCCTTAAAGATTGATGCCCTACATCAAGGGGCATATCGTTTACTGAAAGACAAATTAATGATAACACATATAAGGATCCCATAAGTACAAATAAATTGTTGTACAGATAATACATTAAAGGAAGGCTCCCAGTATTCAATAGTGGATTAAAGTGTAACTCTGGGCAGTAAATAACAAGGTTCATAGGTTGGTACTAGGCTATCAGCCGTAGGGTCTATACAAGCCTAGCCATAACAATTCCCTGGATATTTCTTCCCGCAATATTTACTTCCCTGGACCCCTGTCTAGCAGGGTGACTGACGTGATCTCTGGGATGAATTTCCTATCTCCCATCCAATCGTCAAGGTTTCTTTTGAAGAGTACCAAAGAGGCGCTCTGCTTGACATGTATGGGCAGTCTATTCTAGCGTATAGGGAGTCTCTAGGTCAGGAACCTATCCCTCCAGCATGTTTTGTTCATTGTGATGACAAGGTTTAGATCCCTGGAGCGTGTGGCTCTGAGAGATTGGGATTTCTTTAAGTGGAGCATGTCCAACAGCTCAGGGTTTGACATGGCCTTGTATGTTAAGCAGAGGTGGTTACAACAGTAAGTGAGTAACAACAGCAGCATTTTCTTGACTGTGCCATAACAGATACTGAACTATGTCCCTCCCAACATAACAGTCCACTCTAGTTTGTGCCACAGCAGGACAAAAAAAAAACCCTAAAAAAGAGGGTTAGGAACAATGTTGTTAACCAAACAATGGGGAGATGTTAGAAGTACTACCAAAGGATCTTTCCATGGAACATGTGCATATAGTTAGCACACAGCAGTATGCTTTCTACCTACCCTACATCCTCTGTAACTCACATTGCTGGTAAAGAAGGCCATGTAATGAGTATGTTTCTAACAAATGCATGCAGATTTACTTCACATTTACTGTTATCTACATTCCAGCATATGCATTATGTAGGTTACAAGATGGATACATGTCTGATGGAGTGCAATAAATATAGTGAATCAGAGGAAATGTGTATCTGAGTTAGAATCATGTACTAACTCTCATTTACATCAGGTTACCCAGCTACTCATTTGCCTTTTTATAATGGCGTACATCAATAATCGATTGCATGTGTCCTACTATGTGCTTCAGAGATGCTAACTGCAGTACACACAGCTGAACTGCATGCTAATAAATCTCTTCTGTGGAGCTAGTCAGTTGCCACCATTTTCCTTTTTTTTTGAGATTGTTATTAGTTGCTGCTTTTTGAGTACATCTGTCTGTAATACAGGCTGAAGACACTGCTGCTGCTGCTGCTGCTGCTGGCAATAGCCATACACAGAGAAGGTGAAAGGTTTGCAGTGCACATAGACACTAGAGGAACTCAGCGACCTCTCTCAGCATTGACTCAGAGACAGAGACAAGTGCAGGAAACCATCCCAGTGGAATGTAAGGCATGTGTTAAATGCTGTTCCTAGTCACTGGGATATTTCACAAACTAGCAGGGGCATACTTGTGTTACAGGCATCACCTTCCATGATCTTCAAAACAGCATTGCCTGGTATGCTACAACATGGCAAATGTAAATATTAGTTCTGAGTATATTTACAGAAGAATGCTACAATTGTAACATATACCGCATTATCCTAAATTAATGTGAGCCTTACATTGCAGTCATGTACCCATGACAACAAGAAATGGGAAACAGGATAGGGTCTACATTAACCATGAGGTGTACATCTCAAACTGCCAAGTCATGTTTAATGGCATGTGTATCATCTGCCACATGTGTGCTGGCAAACCTGCCAGTTAATATGAATCCCATATGTGTCCCATCTCCCAGCTGCTCCAGGTACATGCTATGGAGATATCTCACAGGCACATGTAGGGATTGATGCCTTTGCTTCCCACGCCCAAAATAACAGTCAGTGCTTGTTTGTGCCAGCCAACCTGGCTTTACTTGTTTGGCAACTACATAACATATTCCCAGTTAATATCCTTCAACATTGTAAAGGCAGTAATATAGAATTGTTTTAACACATGCTCTGTACCATAGTACTGGTCAGATGATTGCTGACTGATCAAGGAACACAACATGTTAGAACATTGTTCTATATTTAAAACAAGAATTATAACTGCCCGTTTAAAGAGTTAGTGCAGTATTTTTCAAGTTAAACATGTAACTAAGTGTACATCTAACATGTAATTGCTGCTCGATGCGCAACATTGCACAAACATGCTTAATTATGAATATGTGACAATTACTGTTGTTTGTTTAGAATATATCTGCTAATTAAATGACTCTGCGGCTTGATGGGTTAATGCATTATCAAAGTCCGATAGTATAGGGTTCTCTGCAACAAATGTGTACTATATATTTTGATATAATCACCGATACTACTGCCGCTTAACATTGCTTAGCATAGTGCACCATCGTGCAATAATTCTTTAAAGAAAAGAAAAGGGGATGATAAGAAAGTGGTGAAATGGGGAGCAATCAGGGAAAACAAAGTGTAAGCAAGGTAGGAATGTGCAGGAAGGGTGTAGGGAAGAACTATAGCTATCAATTTCTTTAACAGTAACAACTGGCACATGTACACATTTTTAGCTGTATTTGGACTGTCACCTCCAGAGAGAGGGGTGACAACAATATAATTGTGTTGTGAAGCCATTTGAATCAAATTATGTGTGTCAAGTAGACACATCTGTGGAATGGAGAACTATTTATGGGACAATATTTTTTAGAGGCAGGTGCCCTTTTTCTTTTCTTTCTTTTTTAAAGGAGAGAGTGAAATGTTGGGGGACGGACACCGGCAAGTCTGGGGCAGGCAAGTTAGAAGATGAGGAAACATTTGCAGAGAGACAAAGGATACAAGACAAGGACAGAGTCGGTGAAGGACACAAGGGGGGGTGACTACCTTGATTGGGGTGGGAGTGGGGGAATGGAGGTCTCATGGACATCAGCATGGTAAGAGTGGGACTGAAGTCCTCACCCATTGGACTGTCAACACTGTTCCTTCACTGCACCACTGGCTGCTGTGGCCAACATCTTTGCGTATGGCCAGTCTGCCATACAAGGATAGACAGCATGTTCTCCATCCGGTGTAGATATGTGCCCATGGTCTTGTGCACAATCCTATGCACCACATCTGGCAACTCCACATGGGTGATATATACATCCCCTCTGTGTCTGCTCCCAGAGGGGACCACATGCCTCGTCCCTGGGGCAGATCTATCTGAGGGTCCAGGTAGGGCAGGGGCAGCAAGGGGTGCCACCAAATGGCAGTCCAGAAGAGCTGGGCCTTGGTACTGCAGCTGGTGGAGCGAGTGTAGGCAGATCACCAGGAACTGGCCTGCCCTGCTGTGCTGTAGTAATCTTGACATATCATAAAATATTGGGTGTACAAGGACCCATAATTAGGAACATATTTCAAATATTGCTATTACACACATGGATAGTTGCATAGGATGTTTATTAACATAACATTTTGGCACTCATTTATTTAATGACTTCAATATTAAGTACTTGCTAGACAACCATCCTACAATGACCAGAGCAAAGCAGTGATTCTTAAATCTGAGTTTTCAGAAGATAGTAGTAGTATTGAGAGCTATGCCACAGTATAATGCATGCATACTTGATTTTACTGTTCAGGTATGCATTTCCAAATTCATAACAATGTATGATATAGAAACTAATCCACATATAACTGTTAAGGCTTCAATAAGAGTGATTTATATAATTATTCTTATTTACCACATGTTCCTCTCATCCTTGCCAATCACCTAGCATGTGAGGCCCTCACTTCTGCAGCTGTGGAAAAAGGGAAAAGAAAAAAGCATTATGAATACCAGTGTTTACCATAGTCAGCTTGTTTTTTCAGGAAATACATGCAAATCATGCTTACACATCACCGGGGTGTTCCTCACCTGGCAATCCCTAATCCACTGATCAAGGTTATCCCTCTTTCTCCTGTGGAGGTCATTATAATGGTGACAACATTGTTCATCGGTGCGGGGGATACCAGTTGCAATGGTAAGAGCCCTTGCCAAACTATCCCAGGCTTCAGATTTGTATTGAGAGCCAGTATAGTCTTCCTGCAGCAGGAATGGCCATGATTTATAACCAGGAGCTCAGTAAAAGCCTTGGACTCTTGGACACCCCAGTGCTGTGCTCTAAATCACTCAACCTTACCTGCAACAGACATTGCAGCATAAGTTAAACCTCAATGTATAAAGTGCAATTCCCAGTAATTCCCCTTTTAATACCATGGTTTCCCACCAAATTTGCTTACTGAGAGTGTGCACTGTCTAGATTTTGATACATTTGAAAAAGGTGCATACCGCTTACATCGTGCAAACCTATTATTGCACAATGCTAAGCAACAGACAATGTTTTGAAGTACATCACCAAAAAAACTCAACCAATACAATTTCATGGTTACTTGCTTACAGTACCACTTTATTTGGATAATCTGCAATGTCACACCATGATAAGAAAAGTTTGTATACCTTGGAGTAGAACCCAGGACCATCTGCACTTTAGTCGAACACGTAATCCATGTCACCATGAGGGTAACGACATGATCAGTGTAGTTTTTGTAGTCATTGTGAACTTCATGGTATGAGCGTAGCACAGTGCTGCTTACCAGGTTTGTGTGATGCACAGCATTGCGCAGTGATATGAATTAAAAGCATCTTGTTTCTATTTTTAGATATCTGGGTCTTGTCTTATACATATGTGGTCCCGCTGTGCAAACATGGAAAGCATCACCAAGCGCCATGGCACATGGGGGGGAAAAAGAAGAAAAGCTGGAATATACAGATATATCTACCTCTGGCAGGTTTAACAGGGTTTTGGCTTATATTTTTGTGGTGTTCCCCATAAAATTTGTGTTTTTCAGATAATCATTTTGGATGGCTGGATGAAATAATTTTGAATGGCATTTACGTTTAGGATGTCATACTCTCCAGAAGGTGCATGATGGGTGCAGATCATCAGTGCTGTACATGGATTCATTATCCTTGTTCTTATGTGAGGTTTCACAGCCAATACAACAAGGATGTGCTGCAAAACCTCACTTAAACATAATGCACATCATGAATATGCATTGCACATTGCCAACAACACTTCATGGCCATGTACACCAATACACTCCATGTAGGCTCTACACGGAGCCTATACAGACTTTACTGAATCCTGAGGAATGTCTTTATTCTGCTGTTGCTTCCCAACACAGACACCTATCCCTCTTGTAATGTAAAACATTATTTGTCTATTTTCCCTTCTCTTACTTTTCCTCCCTTGGTAATCTGTCCCCAGTACATTGGCTCCTTGGATAACTTCCTCAGATTACATCCTGCCTTTTCTTGTCTACCATCTGTCCCTTTATTTAGAAACCCTATCATCAAAATCTCTTTGACCCATCACTTCACTAGCTTGTTTTTATACTATCTGCTATGTTGTACAGCTAATGTTCTACCTCTTTATTGGTATCCCAAAGAGCACCCATTCTTGAAACATAATATTGGTCTATCTGTAGTAGTCAGTGCCTCTTAGCCTTAACTTAGCTTTCCATTTCACTTCATACTCTTCTACTTGTAGTATACATAATGGCCTTAACTTCGCAGCTTTCTGTTTCAGTGTATACTCTTCCACTTGCAGTATACATGATGGCCTTAATGTCACAATTTTCTATTTCAGTTCATACTCTTCCACTTGCAGAATACGTGATGACCTTAACTTCACAGCTTTAAAATACTCCCCATTAAATCAGGCAGCCTCATGCCCCCTTGCTCCATGGCTAAAAAGCTTTTCCCACTTAGCCATTGGTCTCTTACCCTCCTAAATAAAATTCTTAATTTCTGTATTATCAAGTTGATAAAAGTATGCCTGACCAACATAAAGTCAAGGGAACTAACATATGTTTATTACCTTTATCTTTCTATCCAAGTCCATAATCAAGAGCTTTCACTCCCTTACCATTTATATCATCATCTCCTTAATTTTCTTCCACATCTTTTAATATTAGTAATGAATCCTTCCTAAACCATTTTTCTATGTACTTCATATATTTTTCATGCCCACAAAGGTACAGGAATTACTGTATTTCAAGTGTGAGCACAATGTTTACAGATAATGGATTTTGTTTTATCTACATTTATTTTATAACCTTAACTCCTTTGAACCTGTTTCAAAGTATTCCGTAACACCAGGATATCTTGCTCTGGATTTATCAGATATTATATCATCCACAAACAATGCTATCCTTTACTGCACCGCCTTCCTCTCATACACATGGATGTTTTCACTTCTTTATTCATTGTCAGTAAACGTTCCCTTTATCATATAAATCATCATCATCATCAACCCCTTGTTCCCATTTTCTACATAGGGTTAGGGTGTCATGTCAGCTGTTGCCATCTGTCTTTTCTCAGTGCCACTCTCCTGCCTTCTTTGACACTCATGCCTGACTGTTGTAGGTCTTCTGTCACACAATCCATCCATCTCTTTGCTGGGCACCGTAGTTTCCTGTTGCCTTCTCCCCGTCTGTCCCAAATCTCTTCACCAGTTTGTTTTCTGCTTTTCTGCACATGTGCCTGAACCATTATAATCTGTTCTATTTGACCTTTTCTGCAGCTGGGGTATACCTCTCAATTGTACAGGTTTTTGCAGAATGTCCAGATTTTTGTCTCATATTTTTCATCTGTTTTTCATAAAATTGTCGTTTTCTAGTAAATTAGTGGCAAGTCATTCAAGACTGAAGTTAGAAAATGACAGAGATTTCAGTTTCAGACTTCATACCCTTCAGAAAATTAATGCTAATTCAAAGCCTGTTATTCTAACAACTTTCTAAGTTTGTAAGAGCAATATTTAAAAATTGTCCCTATTTTTGAGCCTTTGTCCCTCTTTTATTTATGGCTTTGTCCAAATCTCTTACTCTAAGAGGCTGAGAGGTATGACTATTTCTATTTCTGCTCTGATGTCCTTGCATCTCTATCTGTTCCACAATGTGCATCCTGACACCCATCTCAAGCACTTCATCTCTATTACCTGTAGCTTCCTCAACTGCTGTGACTTTACTTCCCAGGTTTCTGTACCATACAGTAGTACTGGTCACACCATTGTTTTGTACACCTTATTTTTCAGCTTCTTTGGAATTTTTCTGTCATACATTACTCCTGACACCCTGTGCAGCCCCTCTGATTCGAGCTTTGGCCTCCTCATTCAGACTTCCCTTCTCTTCAACCATCCCTCTCAGGTACTTGAAGCTGTTAACCTTTTCCACTATTTCCCCTTCTATCTCATTTCTCATCTTCTTCTAATTTCCCCATTTGCTGCCATTACAACTGCCTTATCTCTACTCTGACTTCAGTTTATCATTCCATTCCCCTAATGACTGGCAAAAAAGTATACTAGTGCAAGTGTTGTAGAACAAAGGGAATATTCACAACTGTGGGCAGTACAGAGGAATCAAACTCCTGTCACATGGCATGAAAGTTCTGGAGGGGATGATTGATAAACAAATACACGGAGTAGTAGAACGTAAGATGGGAGATGAGCAGTTTGGATTCAGATCAAGATGCAGCCTAACTAACCCAATGTTTGCAGTGAGACAGATAGTTGAGAAGAAGCTAGAACTGAGGATGGAGTCTAATTGGGCATTCTAGATTTGCAGAAAGCACATGATCAGACAGCAAGAAATGTGATGTGGGCAGTCCTGCAGTGGTTTGAAGACCCAGAAACACTAGTAAAATTGGTGCAAGCTATATACAAGGATCTAATGACTCAAGTACAAACAGTGTTCGGTCTCACAAAGGGGTTCTCAGTGGGAGTAGGTATGCATCAGAGTTCAGCTTTGAGCTACTGCTGTTCATGCTGGTGATGGATTACATTAACAAACAGGCCAGAGGGGACATATCAACAAAGCTGCTGTATGTACATGATGTGGCATTACATGCAGACTCTGAACAAGAACTTCAGCAATGGATAGGGAAAAGGAATGTAAAACTGAGGGATGAAATGGAGTTCAGATAATTTATTTATTTATTATTTAGTTGACATTTCTTGATGGGGTTAGTCTGACTGGGCAGATGCCCTTTTTAAGCAGAGACCCAAGGAGTAAAGCTCCAAAAGGTATATACGTAACATAAAAGTCACAATACATTAAGTATAATGGTAATAATATACAGTATAACAGTAATCACATACAGTTGCATCCTATACATAGTCACAGTAACAGTAATAATATACAGTATAACAGTAATCACATACAGTTACATCCTATACATAGTCACAGTAACAGTAATAACGTACAGTATAACTACTCACATACAGTTTTATCCTATACATAGTCACAGTAACAGTAACAACAGTAAGCACATACATTTTTATCCTATACATAGTCACAGTAATAGTAATAACATACAGTATAACAGTAATCACACAGTTTTATCCTATACATAGTCATAGTAATAGTAATACTATACAGTATAACAGTAATCACATACAGTTACATCCTATACATAGTCACAGTAACAGTAATAATGTACAGTATAACAGTACTCACATAGTTTTATCCTATACATAGTCACAGTAACAGTAATAACAGTAAGCACATACAGTTTTATCCTATACATAACCACAGTAACAGTAATAACACAGTATAACAGTAATCACACACAGTTTTATCCTATACATAGTCACAGTAATAGTAATAATATACAGTATAACAGTAATCACATACAGTTTCATCCTATACATAGTCACAGTAACAGTAATAACGTACAGTATAACAGTACTCACATACAGTTTTATCCTATACATAGTCACAGTAACAGTAATAACATACAGTATAACAGTACTCACATACAGTTTTATCCTATACATAGTCACAGTAACAGTAATAACACAGTATAACAGTAATCACACACAGTTTTATCCTATACATAGTCACAGTAATAGCAATAATATACAGTATAACAGTAATCACATACAGTTTCATCCTATACATAGTCACAGTAACAGTAATAACGTACAGTATAACAGTACTCACATACAGTTTTATCCTATACATAGTCACAGTAACAGTAATAATATACAGTATA
Source organism: Protopterus annectens (assembly GCF_019279795.1). Lineage (NCBI taxonomy): Eukaryota > Metazoa > Chordata > Ceratodontiformes > Protopteridae > Protopterus > Protopterus annectens. Next base: position 82,869,248 of record NC_056725.1, on the reverse strand, counting down.
ACAGTAATCACACACAGTTTTATCCTATACATAGTCACAGTAAGAGTAATAACAGTAAGCACATACAGTTTTATCCTATACATAGCCACAGTAACAGTAATAACACAGTATAACAGTAATCACACACAGTTTTATCCTATACATAGTCACAGTAATAGTAATAATATACAGTATAACAGTAATCACACACAGTTTTATCCTATACATAGTCACAGTAACAGTAATAACATACAGTGTAACAGTAATCACATACATTTTCATCCTATATGTAGTCACAGTACAATTGGATACAGATGTAAGGCATGAGGTAGGTTCAGGAGTAAAATACACAACACTTCAGGGCCAAAAAGTCTGTAGTATAGCCTGTTTTAAGGAGCAAGAGCAAGATAAGAAAAGGAGCAGAACAGATTAACACAAAGGAGGGGTTAGATGAAGCAGAGGAAGTGGTACATTAAGTTGGGTCAGTGCAACAGCAAGTCCAAGAGTTTAACAGATTGTCTTTTAATGCTTTTTTGAAACAGTTTGAGTTACAAATCTATCTTAAATATAGGGGCAGTTTATTCCACACATTGGCAACTGAGTGATTATATGGAAGTTTGCCAATGGTTTTATTGGGTTTGTAGATCTGCAAGAGGTGTTGGTCTGAGCTGTGCAGTGTACAGTTAGGAACAATGGGAGTGATGAGAGTTCAGAGAGGAGGACAGGAGGGGGGCTTGGTTTAAAATGGAGCAAGTTAGGTGTAGTTGAGGAAGAAGGAGTTAATAGTGCAATTCTAACCACTGTAGGTTTTTTTAGAGATAAGCAGTGGTATGAGGGATAGAGTTGATTAGTGGCAAATCTAGCCATTTTATTGTATGTGAGTTCTAGTTCAGTCAAAATATTTGTTTGAAGCTTAGTAAGGTTTGGGACAGCATATAATAGGGTGGGTATTAGATAGGCTTGTGCTAGACAGAGTTTATATTCATTTGTGAGGAATTTTTTGTTTCTATAGAGTAGGCCAAGTTTTTGGTGAGTCTTTTTAATGCAGTTTTGGATGTGAAGATCAATGACCCCTAATTGTTTAGTGTGGTGTTCAACTAAGTGAAGAGATTTTTAGGTAAGGGTGAGTAGGTGGGGGAGATTGTCAGAGGTGGAAACCATTGTAGAGTCATTAGCATATTGTATTAAAGAGGAATAAGGTCAGAAAAGATAGAGGTTGTTAGTCTAAATGTTAAACAGTAGGGGGCCAAGGATGGAGCCTTGGGGAACCCCAGTTTTGACTGGGAGGAAAGGGGAAGATGCGGAGAGCCATCTTACAGACTAAAGTCTGTTGGAGAGGTAGCTAGAAACCAACAAAGAGTAGAGTTAGAAAGACATAGTTTGGATAGAAGTAGGTTGTGGTAGACAGTGTCAAAAGCCTTGAGAGGTAATGGCAGCAAATGGAGGAAATCAGAAGAAACTGAGAATTGAGATAGAAGAGAAATCAGTGAAGCTGGTTAACAGATTCAGATATCTTGGAGGGCTTTTTGAGGAGAATGGAGGTTTGAATGAGAAGGTCAAAACTGGAATCAGAGGGGCTACAGTAAAATGGCACAGTGTGAGCAGTGACAGAAGAATTTGAAAGAAGCCGAAAATTAAGGTATACAAAACAGTGGTGCAACTAGTACTAATTTATGCTACAGAAACCTGGGCAGTAAAGGCTGAGCAGCTGAGCTAGAGGTGATGGAGATGAAGTGCCTGAGATGGGTGGTAGGATGTATACTATGTGGCAGACAAAGAAATGCGATCAGAGCAGAAGCCATAGTAGTTTCAGCTGTAAAGAAGGCAAAAAGGAACAGATTTCAGTGGTTTAAGCACATGTGCAGAAAAGCAGAAGATCATCTGGTGAAGAAGATTTTGAACAGACAGGAAGAACCCAAGTGGAAACAAGGGTGTCCAGCAAAAGCCAGAGGAGACATATCAACAAAACTGCTGTATGTAAGACTGCCCAAATCAGCTTTCTTGGGACTTGATCATGTGCTTTCTGCAAATCTAGGAATGCCCAATTACAGGCACATAAGCCTGAACAGCCTCATCTGTAAGGACATGGAACGTATCATTATGGACCTCATAAATAAGGACATAGGTGATCTCCAATCCCTGGATGCAACCCAGTTCAACTTAATCAAAGGCAGATCCTGCCAGTTAAATCTGGTGAATTTCTTTGAAAATGTGACCAAGACCATTGACGAGGTCAGATCTGTGCACACAGCAAACCTCGACTTGGCAAAGACATTCAACACGATCTCACATTCAGGCATTACAGATAAACTTAGCAAACTAAATGTAAACTCTTTTGTTGTAAGACGGGTTGCTAACTGGCTCACAAACCAGACACACACTATCAAAGTGGGCAACTCCACATCAGCCAGCAGACCTGTCGCCAGTGGGGTGCCACAGGGGTCAGTACTGGGCCCCCTGCTGTTTGGTATATACTTCTTAGAACTTCAGGCTAAAACTATGAGATTGTGGCTGACAAAGTTTGTGGAGGACTGCAAACTGGGTGCAATTATTGAATCTTCAAATGATGCCAGTATACTCCAGGAGGGTCTTACGCAGACCAACGACTGGTTTCTTAGTCACGGTCTCAAACTGAATGCAAAGAAATGCATCATCATTCCCTTTGGCAAAAAAAATGTCCCTTCATACTATCAAATCAACAACAGTAACCAAAGTACCCATGATGTGGTAAGAGATCTGGGATCACAAGTTGACTGCAACCTTAACTTCAACCACCATATGTCTACTGTAGTAAGAAAGGCTTTCTAAATAGCACACTTGATTAGTAAAGGCATTGCCTCAACAGCAAAGGAGGTTATAACCCCTCTATACTCAGCACTAATCCGGTCCATAATTGAGTATAACGCCCCATTCGGCACGTACTGTACAAAGCACCTGCAGCAATTGGAGAGACCTCAGAAGTTTCTAACAAAGAAGATCAAGGGACTCCAGCATGTGCCTTACACAGACTGACTAAAGTCCCTGTCACTGTATTCTGTATCATATAGACTTGTTACAGGAGACTTATGCCTGGCTTACAGAGTAATCTAAGACACAAACCTAATGAACTTGCTGCATATCCAAAAATCAAATGGGACTAAAGCTACCCATTCCAGGGGCCTAAATATGGCCTGCCACTTAAATAGGACATGCTGGAGGACAGATTTGCCTCCCATTGACTACATCTTTGGAATAGCCTACCAGTTCATGTGAAACACAGCACCTCTATGACGCTTTCAATAGGAACCTGGACGAGTGCATGAGGCAATGTAAATTCTTACCTGGGATAGTGTGCACAACTCTCCTGGACATGGACAGTCATTACTAAATGCAATCCTGGGTATTGCCTAGCATATCTATGGTATTACATTGGGGTGAAACAGCTAGGCTTGAAATGACCTCTGGGTCAATAGCCTAGTAAATTCCTATAATGCTATGATCCTAAGAGAAGCATGTACTGTGTGTGAGAAGACCTGTGACAGTCAGGCATAACTGTCAAAGAAGGTAGGAGAATTGCATTGAATCAAGAGAGAGAGAGAGATATGGCAATAGTCGATACGACACCCCAACACCATGTATGAAATGGGGGAAAAGGGGGGTGATGCGGATGATGATGATGATTATGATCTTCCCTTGGCAAAGTAAACTGCTGTGGGTTAAGCATAATGAGATTCTTGATGTCATAGTAATAAGATTCTTGATGTCATAGTTTATGAGGTCAGTGATTATTTGTTCCATTGCATTACAGATCATGTTCATCAGGCTGATGGGACTATAATTCCTTGGGTCAATGGTAGGGCTGCCATTATGTAGGGGTATCACCATCTGCTGTGCCCCAAACTTCAAGGACAAACCTGTAGCTAAAATTAGGTTAAACAGTTTATTGCATTTCTCTATGGCATGCTTAATACAATTATACATAATTAAACAACCGTGTATATTGTCACACCCCAATGAAGAAGTATTTTTGGTTTTAGAAGGCACCTTCAGTACATAATCCTTTGCAATGAGAGGGGGTTTAAGGAATTCAGGGATGTGTGGATGGCTGAGTATACTGGGTAAGTGTTATAGCATTAAACAGAACTGTAAAGCACCGTACATTTTAAATGATATACCTAGGTAGTGATATCTATGTATTCCACATGTAGGTCAACAGAAAACAGTGAGCATGTCGGACGTCAGGGACACAACCCCAGGTGTAGTGGGATCCACGTAAACCACCCCTGAAACACAGAAGGGCAAGAAGCTGCTGAATATAGATGGCTACCAGTACAACTTGGAGAGAAGTAGAGGTAGTAGAAACTATTGGTGTTGCACTAGGAAAATCACGGCTAAATGTAAGGGCCATTGTGTAGGGGAGACTATAGCAGAAGGTGAACAGCTATTAAAAAATACTGGCCCTTTTCATGGTCCCACTCTGGAGAGATATGAGGAAGTGCAGGTGCGTTGTGACATTAAGAGATGTGCTGCTTACTGTCAGGAGGACCCTTGCAGGATAGTATCTGAGGTGATGTCAAGCACCTCAACTGATATAGTTACCATGCTGCCAAATACAGATGTTCTTAAACAGTCAGTACGCAGACTACGCAGACAGAGTAGGGAGGTGCAAGGCACATAAAAGATCATATTGAGGGACCTGACAGCAGATATGCTGCCATTGAAGTCAGGGTCATTCCTAATAGGCCAGGGTGAACATAGTGAGGGTACCCCACCAGCTGTCATCATGACTACTGTGAGTAACCTCCATACACTCTGTTCCAGTGAGGTAATACTCATCGATGGTACATTGCCCTTAAATACCCGCAAATGTAAGCAGCTATATACTGTGCACTATAATTTACAGGGGAATATTAATGGTAAGGTATATTTCCTGCAGTAAACGGGGTGTTGACATCAAAGTCAGAGCAGACATATGACTAGTTTTGGAGAGTTTTATTGCAACTTTGTCAGGAACATGGGTTATTATTCAAGCCTGCCATTGTTTTGAGAGATTTTGAGAAAGCTGCTGTTAATAGTGTTAAAAGGAATCTTGCAGATTCACATGCATTGGGATGCTGGTTCCACTTTTGTCAGATCATATGGCGTCAGGTACAGAAGTTGAGGCTTACTGTGGAGTTTGGCAATGACATCCAGTTTGCTTCATTGTGTAAGCAGATCCCATCATTGGCCTTTGTACCCCCTAACGATGTCATGGACACATTCCAGCAAATACAGAGTGACATGCCTACACATGGGAAGCCTCTATGTGAGTTCTTTAAGACAAATTTACTTAGTGGGCAGACCGCGGAGAAGTGGCTTGAGACAGTCCTCCACTGAAGTCATACCACCACTGTTTGAAGTGTCTTTTGGAACTGGGCTTATACGTGTACAATGGGATATCCATGTACACAAAACAGTGTTGAGGGCTGGTATAGGAGGTTGAGGAGTCTGCTTGGCAAGAACCAGCTATTTCTACATGATGTCCTGCATGTAATTTGCCTGTAACAGAACCATGCTGAGGATATGTCGGCCAGACTTATGAGTTGTCTACCATCATCCCCTAAGCATAGATGCCTTGTGGATAGGAGGAGGTATTTCTCAGGTTGCAGCAGAAGAGGGATGACTTCACCTCTAAAGGTTTCATTGAACTTGTAGCTAAACATTGCAGCTTTTAGGGTATGGGTACAGGTGTCATGGATGTCATTCCAGCAATGTATTTCTGGCAGTTATTGTAATGCTTTCCATTTACTACTGAACAGACCAACTGCTAATGGAATTGCAACAAGAACTGTTTGCATAACTGGTGATGGAAATGCAATAAGGACTGTGTTAACATGGTTGATGGTGACTACTATTGTGATGTTTAACTGTTTATTGCAAGGGTGATATACAAAAATGCTACTGGCACATGGCAATATTGCGCACTTGCTTTAATGCACTAAGGGATACGTTTTGTAATGCTTTGCACAACTCAGGAATTTAGGTGCACTGTTTGAGTCACTGCAACAACGAAAAAAAAAACAAGAGTCGACACATTGACAAGGACATTTTGAATTTCCTTGTCAATCATCTGACCTACTTAATATTCATGACGTCGGTCAAATATGTTGACATTTTCAATGTTCGCGCATCTAAACCTCGTGCTTTTGATAGTAAGCCTATAGTCAACTAAAAATTCATGCAGACTGTGGACAGGACACTCCAGAGCTTATCGTGAAACCATCCAGTGGTGTTTTGTGATTTGGGAGAAGAAAATGTATTTTGATTTATATTTTATTTTTTTACTTCTCATTTTACTGTTACAATGAGGTACAACTGCAAGCAACAGTGAGTATAAACTATTGCACCTGTTGACTTTCAACATAAATGGTGTTTAGTATTTTAGTGTGACTGACACAGCTGGTACAGTAGGTCAGAATGATTGCTTTAGGAATTACTTCACCGTGTACAAGGTTAGCACAGCATAATTCATTCAATATTTATTTTCATATTGTTTATGTAATTTCCTCACACAACTTGGCTTAAATTAGTAACTGCTTTAATTTTTTTTAAATTCTGTGGTCACTGATTTTGATTTTTTTTCTTTAAAGTCTTTAGTTTAATTGTTTGTAGATGAGAATGGATTCTTTAAATCTATATAATATTAATGATTTGCCGAAGCATAAATATATTGCCCAATGTATTAAGTCCTATGTATATATAAAGATATCACATTGGAGACTTGAGTTCCACAAGCCAAAATTTGAATGATTTGCTTACTATTATAGGTTCATAGATTAGTACTAGGCTAACTGTCTCTGTGAGCCATTTTAAGCCTAGCCAATTACCTCATATGAGAATCAAATGCTGCACCTTGTGTCTGTAAGGTAAACACTTTAACCATTATGCCAACGTTACCTCTCGTTACTAATAATAAATCTAGACCTAGTGAAGATGATTGCACTTGTGCAATTGGTACAGCTTAGAGAACTGTTGGTACATATATTAATGACTGGGCTGATGAGATAAACAATATTAAGCAAAGTGAAAATAGGGTACATTTAGGAAAGGAGGTGTCCTGTTACAGCATGATGCTACCATTGACAACTATGGAATTCAAGATGCAAATTGTTAGCAATCTGAAGATTCAGAGTATGTGGAAGTAACTAGAAAGAGAGCTCACAATAAATAACTAGAAAAAAAAAGAAATTGATTAATGCCTATAATGCAAATAGATTATATTAGAAAGGATACTGTTTTGTTTTGTAACACACAAGTTACAGGGAATGATAACATTATTCAATCACAAAACATTCAGTCTTCAAAAATGACAATATTTTTCCAACAGAGAAGGCAGAAAAAAAAGAGAAAGGGCAGGCTAAAAGGAAAAACCTTAATCAAACTCAAAATGATTAAGTAACATTATTGTAAGAAAAAAGAAGAAAAACTGAAGTTCACAACATGGCTCAGGCTATGGAAGTATAAAGAAAGCTAGATGAGAAATATATTATTGCAAATGAAAAACAGTATGATCAGTAAGACTAATGTTGATAGAGATAATCGCTTTGTAACAACTGAAAGGGCAGACATTATTGAATTAGAATTTGGAGGTTCTTCAGATCTGGTCAGAAATTATGTACTTGTAATTTGAGGTCAGGGATGGTTTAGGTGAATTGGCAGCCTACATGGCACATATACATACCCATATCCCTCATTGCCTTCACCACCATCATGGCCTCTACACATCATCAAGTTTAGTTTTTTCTACATTTTCATTCATTTTGCCTCATACTTCAGCTTTTTCATTCATCCTTTCAATACACCCTAACTGGGCCAGTGTGCATTTTAATAACTGTGGAGAAACTGAATTTATCTGGTTAAAGTCCGGTTGCCATTAACCTCCCATGTAATATATTGGGTTTCTAGATGTTCTAATGTGCATTGTAAAGTTTTTTTTCCCACCATTTTGATTATATAACTGTATGTTTGATTATATAAGATACCATGAACAAAAATCATGACTAAAGACAGAAATTTTACTCTTTAACTTTGCATTTCCATGCATTATTTCTACACACTCCAACTGGGCCAAAAGTGTACTATAATAACTGTGGAAGAAATAACTGATTAAGCTGGGGGTCTGGCAGCCACTATGCCTCTAGAAGCCATGTTCTTTTCTAGCTGTTCTGAAGTACATTTTAAAGTTATTTCCCAACTTTTTGATTTAAAGATGTCCCAAACATTAACCATAACTAAGATAAGGAATTCAGAACTTTGTTTTTCCTTGCATCCCTCCCACATATCCTAACAGGCCAAAAGTACAGTGTAATACCTCTGGGATAAATAATAATAGGCTGGGAACATGCGGTTATAATTGCTCTGAGGTGCATTTTAGAGCTATCTTCCAACATTTTGATCCAAAGATGGTCTGAACAAAAACCACGAGGAAGGAAATAAGTTGTCTGACAGAACAGCAGTTCACAATAAACTGAGAAGATAACAATGCTTGTGATGATGCATGGACCCCATTTTTATCTGAGAATAATGTTTGACTCTTTGCATCATCATCAAAAAAAAAGTCACCTTCTTTGTAGCCTGTTGGTATTAGACTAGGATATGAAGGCCCAAAAGGCCACAGTGATATACTTCAAGTAACTGCTGTTAAACATATGTATGACACTGCCAGGCCAGCTATCTGGAATTTTGTAAATAATTATATGTCACCTGAAAATATTAATATGATTTATATAGAACTGTGACAGGGCGGCCACGGTGGTGCAGTGGTTAGCGTTGCCACCTCACAGCAAGAGGCTCTCCGGTTCGATTCTCAGCTGGGGTGCTTTCTGTGCAGAGTCTGCATGTCCTCCCTGTGGTTGCATGGGTTTCCTCTGGGTGCCCCAGTTTCCTCCCATAACCCAAAGACATGCTGTAGGTGGACTGGACACTCAAAATTGGCCCTAGGTGTGAGTGCGTGCATATGTGTGCCTTCTGTGCAAGGTTGGTCGCCGGGCTGGAAAATCGACACCATAAAAACTCCACTGCCAATCATGAGAGGATAGATGATCTGCTGTGGTGACCTCTAACCAGGAAAAAGCCAAAAGAAAAAGAAGAAGAAGAAGGAGATATAGAATTGTGACACTGCCAGCCCAGCTATCAGTAATTTTGTAAATAATCATATGTCATTTGTGAATAGTAAAATGATTCATATGCTTGTCCTTCAAATGTAAGAGAACTGTAAGTTATGTACTGAGCTTCATGAATGTAACTACAGGGTACCTTACTGGAAAAGAACAGAACTGTATATAAACTATATACCTGCACAAATGTATGTTTTAATAGTAAAAGCTGGAAAATACAGAGTTAACTTGCAAAACTTCAATAAAATAAGTTGAAAAGTAAAGTGTTTTATGATTGTGTTAACTCAGTTTCAGTGCAGCAAGCAAACAGTCTTGAAACAGAAATAATTACTAGGTTTCAAATGTAAAATTGTTTTTATTGCTCTATGACTTCCTAGCAGCTGCACACTTCTGAGAGATATGTATTTTTGACACAGAGGTGTTAAATTCTAAGTATCTGTTTAGCCTGGGAACTGAAGTTAGGTGACAAAGAGTGAAGTCATCCGAGCTAACTCAGCAGTAATGTTGATTATTAATTTAAGACCTCTCTCAGAGAAAGACTGGGCATTTTGTGTCTTGTCTTGGACCTAGTAAGAACATTCACTCGTCTGCATTTGTCTTGCTCTGTAAGTAAGTTATTTAGGGCATAGTATCTTTTAGATATAGATAGGAATATAGTAAAGATTAGTTTAGATGTTTTTTGTATTTATTTGAGACTGTCCTGCAATGTTGTTTTAAAATATTTCCTGTGATTCTGAACTCTGCATTTACTGGGTTGTTTGAGCATTGTCTTGTTTTTTATTTTTTATTATTTATTATTAAATATATTTAAACCTATTAATTGTGGCTGGTTTGTTTAGAGATATTTAAGCTCTTAGGTACTTGCATATGTATTTGGTGACACTGTACAGGCCACTCCTAAAATAGCCTTGGTCACACTTACCATTTGGATAATAGTAACATTACACAGTAGGATTCGGCACCCTTTGCAAGGGCCTTAGAGAAGCTGATAAGTAGCGTTTGGTGGCAGTGATAACTACCTTATAGTCTGGGTAGAAGGGGCATAGCTAGTAAACCTGTGATAGTCTTACCCAGGAGTGTCTGTGTGTTTGTATATAAATCAAATCTCAACGTGTGTGTGTGTGTGTGTGTGTGTGTGTGTGTGTGTGTGTGAGCTACTTGGGCAGGGGCATGAAGCACTGCTTCAACAGAGAGGGTGCTGGATATTTTGGCTTGACCACTCAGCTGAGATCTTAACCCAATAGCTGTGCCAGTGGGGAGTCTTATTGGGGGTCTGGAGAAAGTGGCAGAAATCAGCTCCAGACTGACTGTGATCTCTGTGTGTTCTTATGGGAAATTGTACTTTACTGTGTATGTACTTGTCATCCTCCCAATGTGTACATCCCTCACTGGTGCTAATAGTGAGGATTGAGGCTCCTTAATTACTGGGCCAGTGCAGGGACATCACAGTATGTACAACTCACCTCCTCACCTCTACTCCCAAAAGACAGCCATCTTCAGTGTACCCCTCTAATGTCAGACTGGGACAATCCGGAAAGAACAAATAGAATACAGTAATATATTTTAACCTGTTTCTGTCAACTGTATCACAGCATACCTCTTTACCACCCCCAAAAAAATAACCACCCATATATGCATCTAATATATGATTCCAGGAAAGTGAAAAACATGCCAGTCACAGCAATGTAAGTCTAACATGTTAATCCTAAACAGTCCACCACCTCCAGACAGGCTATGGTACCCTTTTATGTTCTGAGATTTGATTGTGAGAAATAATTAAAGAAGAAATCACCAAATTGAACCTTGACCCCTGCAAAACTATAGCTGCCATCTGTGGTCAGGTCTGAGTAGGGAGGTACAGGGTAGAGGCCACTACTAAACCAATATCAAAATCCAATTATGCAGCCTGAGTTGTAAGGGCCACTAGGATTTCAGAAGCTCTGAGTGTCTGGCTATTTGATTCATTCTGTGCCTTATTTTTGAAAGATAATGACTTTAGGTTTGCCCCCCCCCACCACACTGCTAACATTAATACTGATGCCTGTGCCTGTGAAAATTGTGTTTCCAGCCTATCTCCATATTGCATCAGATATTCCCAACTGTGACCCAGGCAATCAAGGTTCAATTAGTAGCCCCAGCAGTGGAAGTGCCAGATATTGAGAAGGAGGTGTGAAGGGGCATATCCCAGTCATCCTGCCCAGGTGGAGAGTGAGGTGAGCATGTGCATTCAGAGGAACAGTGTATGTGCTGCTAACTTCCTGAAGAACACCATGAAATTCACCATTTGTCCGCTCTTAGCATAAAAAATCTGACAAAGCCAAAAATAATGGGAGGACAAAGTCCAAAAAGCAGGGACAAATTTTAAATATCGCTGTTATAAACTTAGAAAGTTGCTAGAATAAAAGGTCTTGTGTTACCATGCATTTTCTGAAGGATATGAAGAATGAAACTCAAATGCCT
>NC_056725.1:82765175-82852675 GCF_019279795.1 Protopterus annectens | reverse complement strand
GGGGACTTAAATTTACTAGAAACAGACTGGAATAATGATTCTACTACATTTGTAAGCAAATTATTTACAGCATATGTTCAGGAACTACAATTGTTGCAGATTGTAAACAAAACTGCAAAGGAATGGAACATTCTTGTGCATTGTTTATTTTCCAAAGGAGATGGTTGTTACTTTATTTCTAGTTTTATCACCTTTCACGTGCAGTGATCATGGGGTTATAAGGGTTTAATTACTTTTAGATAACTCTTCCCCACATAAATTGAAATCAATGCACAGAAGAACAAATTATATTGACTCAAAATAATAACTGTGTAAAACTAATTGGAGTGATGCATTCAGAGGAAAGAGTGCAGAAGGAATGTAACACGTTTTCCAAGGGAAATTGTTTGAATGGAAAAAAAGAAGAAAAAATATTTAACATCAGAATTTAGGCACAGAATATCAGGAGGATATATTTCCATAAGAATGAGATACTTAATTAAGATAAGATTTAAAAAAGTATAAGAAATGGAAATGTGGTTGAACTATAACTTTGAAAACTGAAACAAAATTGACAACAAATGTAAAACAATGTAAAACAAGATCAGGAAAATTTTGAAAAAAATATATAAAAAGATATTGAGCATAATAGAAAACCATTTTACAGATATATAAGATAGGAGTTCAGGGATGAGTTAAGACAGGCACTGGGTGGCAGTGAAGAGTTACCAAATAGCTGGGTAACTTCAGCAGAGCTAGTAAGGGAGACTGCTATAAAGGTGCTTGGTATCACATCTGGACAGAGGAAGGACGACAAGGAAACATGATGGTGGAATGAGGAAGTACAGGAGAGTATACAGAGAAAGAGGTTGGCAAAGAAGAAGTGGGATTGTCAGAGAGATGAAGAAAGTAGACAGGAGTATAAGGAGATGAGGTGCATGGCAAAGAGAGAAGTGGTGCAGGCTAAGGATAAGGCATATGAAGAGTTGTATGAAAGGTTGGACACTAAGGAGGGAGAAAAGGACCTGTACCTATTGGCTAGACAGAGGGGCCGAGCTAGGAAAGATGTGCAGCAGGTAAAGGTGATAAAGGATAATGAGGGAAACATACTCACAAGCGAGGAGAGTGTGTTGAGGAGATGGAAAGAGTACTTTGAGGGGTTGGTGAATGAAGAGAATGAGAGGGAGAGAAGGTTGGATGATGTAGGGATAGTGAATCATGAAGTACAATGGATTAGCAAGGAGGAAGTAAGGATAGCTATGAAGAGAATGAAGAATGGAAAGGCTGTTGGCCCAGATGACATACTTGTGTAAGCATGGAGGTGTTTTGGTGAAATGGCAGTGGAGTTTTTAACCAGATTGTTTAATGAAATCTTGGAAAGTGAGAGGATGCCTGAGGAATGGAGAAAAAGCGTTTTGATACCGATTTTTAAGAATAAGGGTGATGTGCAGAGCTGTAGTAACTACAGAGGGATTAAATTGATCAGTCACAGCATGAAGTTGTGGGAAAGAGTAGTGGAAGCAAGGTTAAGAAGGGACATGATGATTAGTGATCAGCAGTATGGTTTCATGCCGGGAAAGAGCACTACATATGCAAAGTTTGCTCTGAGAGTGTTGATGGAAAAGTACAGAGAATGTCAGAAGGAGTTGCACTGTGTTTTTGTCAACTTAGAGAAAGCATATGACAGGGTGCCTAAAGAGGAGTTGCGGTATTGTATGAGGAAGTCAGTAGTGTCAGAGAAGTATGTAAGACTGGTACAGGATATGTACGAGGGTAGTGTGACAGCGGTGAGGTCTGTGGTGGGAGTGACGGATGCATTTAAGGTGGAGGTGGGGTTACATCAAGGATCAGCTCTGAGCCCTTTGTTATTTGCAATGGTGATGGACATGTTGACAGACGAGATCAGACAGGAGTCCCTGTGGACTATGATGTTTGCAGGTGACATTGTGACCTATAGTGAGAGTAGGGAACAGGTGGAGGAGACCCTGGAGAGATGGAGATATGCTCTAGAGAGAAGAGGAATGAAGGTCACCAGGAGTAAGACAGAATATATGTGTGCGAATGAGAGGGAGGATAGAGGAATTGTGAGGATGCAAGGAGTAGAGGTGGTGAAGGTGGATGAGTTTAAATACTTGGGGTCAATAGTTCAGAGTAATGGTGAGTGTGGAAGAGAGGTGAAGAAGAGAGTACAGGTGGGATGGAGTGGGTGGAGAAGAGTGTCAGGAGTAATTTGTGACAGAGGAGTACCTGTAAGAGTGAAAGGGAAGGTCTACAAGAGGATAGTGAGACCAGCTATGTTATATGGGTTGGAGGCAGTGGCATTGACAAAAAGGCAGGAGTTTGAGCTGGATGTGGCAGAATTAAGGATGTTAAGATTTGCACTGGGTGTGACGAGGGTGGACAGGATTAGGAATAAGTATATTAGAGGGTCAGCCCAGGTTGGAAGGTTTGGAGACAAAGCCAGAGAGGCACGATTACGTTGGTTTGGACATGTGCTGAGGAGGGATGCTGAGTATATTGAGAAAAGATGCTAAGGATGAAACTACCATGTAACAGAAAAAGAGGAAGGCCTAAGATAAGGTTTATGGATGTGGTGAGAGAGGACATGCAGGTGGTTGGTGTAGCAGAGTAAGATGCAGAGGACAGGAAGAAATGGAAACAGGTGATCTGCTGTGGCAACCCCTTACGGGAACAGCCGAAAGAAGATGATGATAAGATAGGAGTACAGATGTACAAATTGATAAATGGTGTGTAGATTGTAAAATATATTCACAAACACCACAGATTATAGATACATTTACAAGATCTTACACAAAACACTTTGGCTTCTTAAAGGGGGCAATAAATTGTGCTAGTAACATCCAGTTAAGCTCAGAAGCTGAAATTAGATCAGATGACATTGAAAAAGCTGTGAAAACTTGACCCAAACAGAACAAGGGAAGGAGAAAGAGTTAGTAATAATGACATGAATGAGCACACTTCAGAATGAACTCACAGCACCATTATATCAGTTGTTCACTATATCATTTAAGCATGGGATTATTCTTAGAGATTGGAGACGTGGCTTGTTAAGCCCATCTTTAAGGAAAGGGTAAGAGAACAAACCCAGAGTAATATAGGCAGATATGTTTACTTTCTTGTTGTGGAAAATAATGGTGAAGATTATTTTGGATGAATTGTCAGAACTGGAAAGGTTGGGACTTGAAACCATATATTAGCATGCATGTTGAAAACTAATCTATAACTGCTTGTAACATAATTTTCTATAATAACATAATAACAACTATAAATGAAAATTGTGCTGTGATATAATGTATATACATGTAATGTCAATGAATTTGTGCAACTAGGTTTTAATATAATGCTGATAAGGATAGCTACATGGATTGCAAATAGTACATGCAATTATCATACAATAATTAGGTGTGATTCTAGGTTACAGTCAGGTTGTCCCACAGGACTCTCTTCTAGGCCCATACATGTTTAAGCTGTATATTTCAGATCTTTTTCATCTAAGGTGTTCTATAGTCTGTATACAGATGACTTGAAAACAGGGTAAAATGACTGAATCCCTTACATCCTTTCCAGATAAGGAATGTCTCTAAAAACTTGACTAAATTGCCATTTGGACACAGGAGAATAATATGTTGATAAATACATCAAAACTAAGCATACAAGATTTGGAACACATGGACTGAAGGGTGAACATATAATACAATGCCCAGTGACTGAAACTGTAGGTTCATTTAAAAAATGGGTTTATGGGTAGATCTAGCTTCGATTTTTTTCTGATATCAAACAATTGGTTATTTATAGTGATAAAACTATAGGCTGTATGAAAATATTTATAAAATGTAGGAAATCAGAAATTGCATTAGAGTATGGAATAATAATATGGAAACCTTATAAGAAAGCTATTGTGAGTAAACCGGAAAAGTGCAGCAGGAATATTTCTAGGGCATTCATGTTTGTGAAGGTTTAAATTATTATAAAAGATTAAATGTCTGAACTTGTACAATGTTTCATATAGTTATTTAAGAGGAGATCTTATGCAGGTATTTAGGGCATTTGCAAACAGCTACCTCTGGAATGTTTGGGGTTATCAAAGAGTAGTAGATGATCATCAGACAATGTGTGTTGAAGATTATATAGGAATGAATGGTTATACCAGTTGCTTCTTTCAGAGAGCAGTTGATGCATGGAAAAGACTATCAAATTATATTAAAGCAAGCACTAGTTTAGATATTTTAAGAATAACTTATTGTAGGTGTGACTGTTTTGGTATATTTTCAGAGTAGAAGGGCATTATTTCCCATGGCTGAAATATTTGTATGTGTGTGAGCATGACAACACATACTGGATCCCCTAAATGACATCAACTGTTTAACCAATTTTTGAAGCCAGTTATCCTTTCTTTGTGCCTAGGCACCATTCTTGGAGAAGGAAGAAGAATGATACCAAGGAACTTCATATCTTATTGCCTTTAAAATGTTCTTCAGCTCTAAAGCTACAGAACTGGATGAGACACACATACTCACCAGAGTAAGTCTATTTCACAACCAGTAGCTCCTAGCTGCTACCAATCTTCCATATTCAGCTTTTTTCCACCTCTGTTACTAGACGATCTCCGGTCTCTAGTAACATCATCATGCCTCTCTTCCACTGCTCTGATATTCAGCTGAGTCCCCCCATACCATCTGAAACTTGTATGTTTTCTTTACCAAATATTCATGAAAGCTATATTTTATCCTCCATACTTCTAATAGAAAATAATTATAATCCAAAATGGCAGATTATGTGAACTGCATTCACTTCTTGAAAATGTTAAGAACATTGAAGTTGTCATAAACTTGGGAATTAATAGCATTAAAATTCTTAGTTTGTATGTTTTCTCAAAATGATAATATTGATTCCTGTCCTTAAAACTTTCCATGGCTACTGTGATTTCGGATTGCAGGTGCAACAGAATCAAAGTAAAAGGTCATTTAATACACTTACTTTCAGAACAATGTATAATCATTTTAATACTTGTTTGTTTGTGTCTTTCGGCTTTTCCCGGTTAGGGGTCACCACAGTGGAACTCCGGTCCGCTAATGATTGGCAGTTGATTTTTACGTACCGGCTTGCCAGGCCTGACGCACAACGTTCAAGGAAGGTATGCCCATTCATTTTAATACTGCATCTGGTAAATAACACACCAAATCTAAGTCATGCATTTACTGAAAGACATTTTAAAAGTAATAGTGAAAAGCAATAATTTATCATAAATGTAAACCTGAGTCGGAAAACCCAGAATGCATTCCATGTCATTTTTATGCCCAATCAGTGGGTTAGTAATATAAGCTAGTATGCATATAGTGTTACATGGCAAACTCTACATAGCCTTTCAACACTGTATGCAGTCTAAGTTGGAAACTTCACCCAACTTGGAAAACATGGAAACGTAACAAAGCAACTAGACTTTGTGGCATCTGAAGCTGGATACAGCGTAAGAATGCAACAAGATGTCTTCAGACACAACTCGGTAAAAGTGTAACAGAACCACTAAAAGAAAGAAACTGTATCACACTATAGGGCTATTCACATTCCAGAACTAGGCTCCCTGTGTGCAAAGGAAGGATGTTAGGAAGGATTGCCTGCAAAGACAGCATTTTGAAAGTGGACTTAGCTGGGTAGTTTGTCTGATAACTGGAACAGAAGGAAGGAAGATTTGTCTGAAATCTTGCATTATTTTCCTTTACTCTTGCATGGATTTAAACAAGCTTGCAGCCTTGGGATGAAATAAAAATCCATATTAAGAGGGAAATCCAAAGGTTTAGCTTTAATATCCTCAAGAAGGGACTGAGAATGAAGCTGGACCTTTTGTTGTGGGATGACATATCCAGTAGCAGTTGTTCTTGATGAAGCATCCTCTGAATCAGAACTGCACTTCATACTCTATCTTCATAGGTGCCAGAAGATGTAGAAGACTGTGGCGGCAGAGGGTGAGAGGGGCACTTAGCGATCTAAAAAGAGCGATTTTTTCTAACTGTTTACAAACACAATATAGGTTCACTTGGAGGACATTTTAAGCTTAGCCAATTCCCTTTTGGTGCTTAAATTAACACTTTCTGATTTGTGTTACCTATCCCATGGCTGATAATTGTACATTAGCACTAGTGAGAATAACTGTGATCATACCATAGATAATTTGATGGGACCCATGTAAGGGATGCAGCATTTAGGAACTGCCTCTATCCATTAGTGGCATGATGGGCAATCCTGGAGTACATTTTCTATTACCCATCCTTAGATCCAAGTTGCATTTGAATATGGGTGGATGAGCTTTGTTTTATTTTTTATGGATAGTCTGTTCTGGAACAGTGGTAGCCACTGTAATATATATATATATATATATATATATATATATATATATATATATATATATATATATATCCATATCTCCACAACATTCAGTTTAGATAACTGGCTGAGTATTTCTGATGTCATTTGACTTGCTGATGTTCAGTAGGTCCATCTGCATTAGGTCGGAGGATGCCTTGTATGCCAGACACGTCATCTCTAAGCACTCAGTGGGATACTAAGTATAGTAATAAATCTTTGAAGTGGTTCATACAAGACCTGTTATTTAGGACTTGTATTCTTTTAGTAAGGTATCTCTGATGGTATTCCAATTGTTTCATGGAGTTGGACAGATATATGCCAAAGTGGGCATTATACAAAATGATTGAACTAATGAGAGCTTTGTAAAGTGGGACAACAACGTCTCTAGATCTAATCACAATCAATGTGTTTATAAGTTGTGTAATATAGAAAGGCTTTCTTATGACTCTGGGCACATGTTGGTCAAAAGTTATGCCACTGTACATACAAGTTCCCAAATGCCAAACAATTGGGTCAGTTCTCCGAGGGCATTGTCATGATTTTGACACCAGTTATTATTTGGGACAAACCTTTCTGTATGATGGTTAAGTAATTTGGGGATTCAATAACTGCTCCTGGCTTGCAGTCATCTCAAACTTAGCCGGCCAAAGCCCTTTGGTATTTCCTTTTACTTTTGAGATGTTTATGCCAAACAGAAAAAGTCTCAGTACTAAACCCTGGGCGACTCCAGTGGTGATTGGTTTCTTCACTATTTTGATCTCCTGCATCCTGTGAGCAAGTGAGCAATTCAGCTAGTGATGCAGGTGTTAGTTCCTACATGATTCATCTTTTGTACTACACCTGAGTATGGGATTGTGTCTAAAGGCTCGGCCACGTCAAGGTAATGTGGTGTGAACTGTTTTACCTTCATCCATTGCTTTGGTAACAAGAGTAAAGCTTAAAATTTTCCCATAATTTTGAGCCTTTCACACTTTCCTCTGGGCTGTTTTCAAGCATTTTTAGGGCCATGCATACATGTATGCATTCTTTGATTCACCTTCCTGACTGTATTAAATTATATTTCTTGTAGGGAATGGATGGCCAAACTGATGACAGGTTCATGGTTGCTGGGTAACTCCTCCAAAGGAGGGCATTCACAGGATTGCAGCATCCACTCTCTTTAAAGTACAACACAGTACAGTACCAGCAATCCACCTACATACTCTGGGAGTAGAACCCATAGCCTTCTGCATCAAAAGAAAGACTACTACCTGTTGTGCTACTAACAATGCAAACCAACTTGGAATAAGCAGCACTAAACTTCTCTTCCTCTGAAGCTCTCAACTCCTTGAAAAATAGTTTTATTTAACATTTGTTTACGAGGAAAGTCTGACATGGAACAAAGCCAATTTTCAGCAGAGGCCTAGGGAGAAATACTCCCGATGCATGTCTTTGTAACATGGGGAGGACATACAGACTCTGCACAAAAGGCACCACAGCCAAGAATCAAACCAGAGAACCTCTTGCTGGGAGGCAACAACACTACCACTGCACCATCCATTTGACCCAACTAAATCTCTCAATT
The DNA here is from genome assembly GCF_019279795.1 of Protopterus annectens. Taxonomy (NCBI): domain Eukaryota; kingdom Metazoa; phylum Chordata; order Ceratodontiformes; family Protopteridae; genus Protopterus; species Protopterus annectens. The sequence goes on along the minus strand of NC_056725.1, from coordinate 82,844,748 downwards.
TCACAGCAGAAGAAATCTGGAAAAAGGAAAAAATTATTTGGGGGGAGGCAAAGGCCCAAAACCAATGACACGTTTTAAATATTGCTTGTATAATCTTAGAAAGTTGCTGAAATAGTATTCTGTGTTACCATGTGTTTCCAAAAAGACAGGAAGACTGAAACTTAAAGAGCTATAATTATTTAGTGAATTCTGTTATCAGTGATTTGCCACAAAACCACAAATTTTAAGAGGAACAGACCAATGTTTTGCCTTTTCCTCCAATAATGATTGAATCCAAATGTTAGCTAACTTATCCATTATTTAAATGAAATGTTACCTGACAGGCAACCAAATACTTGTAATAGTGGAGGAACCTTTTAAATTACTGAGCAGTTCCCTGCTTCACCAGTCAGTGTGCTCACACACTTGCCCCAGAAAAGAAGAAAAACAGTATTTAAAATAAAATATTTAACAGCAGGACAAATGCAGCATGCTAAATGCTGTATTCACACAGTAAGCTTTTAAATACCTGAGCAGTCCCTTGCTTTGTATACATATATATATATATATATATATATATATATATATATATATATATATATACACACACACACACACACACACACACACACACACACACACACCACACATAATATTGTAGTGTACTGGTTCACCAAATGCCCAATAGCAAACACTGCCCAAACCTCACCCCAGCTGATTGACGTCAATCAATTCTAATGAATATTCATTCCTCAGCCATCAATATGCACATGACTTGGGTACATATAAACATGTGACTTAGATACAGTTACATTAACTCTGCCGATAAGAAGACATAGACCCATGTTCCCCATTTTAGGAATAAAATTTATAGCCCGCATAATATGCACTGCCCAGGAGGTTTTTCAAAGAAGTCATCATTAAGAAACTAATCACCCTGTATTCTCAACCAGAGGATTTGTTTTACTGCATACTTGTTTCAGGCCACTGCACTCTGTCAAACTCGTAATCACAGTCCCAGCATGCAAGGATGACCGAGCCCACAGCTCAGTGCTATGCTATGCCTATCAATGTACATTACAACATCGCCTGATATGGCGTGGTCTGTGTTGATGCCTATAAGAAAGCTTGAACAGTGGAAAAAGACATCAATTCTCCTTAAAATATTGTTTTATAGTGAATGCGTGTGTGTTTAAATGGCTAGGATTTAGGTTGTTTGTGGCTGAGGCTGGTGGTGAAGTTCTCTTTCCCATATTCCGCTACTATAACGGAAGTACTACATTAAGTTATGATGAATGTTGCAGCACCCCTTTCTAAAAACTATGCAGGTGTGGGCGTATTCACAAATTATTGACATCAGTAAGTAAAAAGACGTGAGGTTGCTGTTAATTCACTTATGCACAGATATGCTGACAGTATGAATACTATCCTACTAGGGCTTACCATTTAACCGTTCCTCATTTGGAGTCTTTTAGCTTTGTTCCTCTTAATTCTCCATAAAACTAGTGACGTTGGAGAAAAGGTGAATTATACTTTGTAAATAAAGAAGGGTAGAACAGGAAGTGGATTACACCTAATAAAGACAAGCGTTATAATTTTAGGTTTCTTCTATTTCATAAGGCACACCCTAATTAACATTCTGGTTAACATCTGGTTAATTAACATTCACAAATATTCTGGTTTGCTCGTTATTCACCCTGGCCATGAACTTAAAATGGAGCACACCAGCTAGTTTACTTTAAAATGAAGCACGCCAGCTACTTTACTTTAAAATGGAGCACACCAGCTACTTTACTTTAAAATGGAGCACACCAGCTACTTTACTTTAAAATGGAGCACACCAGCTACTTTACTTTAAAATGGAGCACACCAGCTACCGATAACTTAAATGAAGCACCAGACAGAGCCTTAAGCTTCTTCAAGTAAATGAAGTAAATGGGGCCTTAAGCTTACCCGTGGGTGTTGCCTTAAGTAAATGGAGCAGCCTTCCTGTGGGTGTTTGAGTCTGGCAGCCAGCAATGATGTGATCGGGTGCACTTCTGTGTTTTAAATTAAACGCACGTGCATGCATATGTCTTCAGTTACAGATCTTTGCAGCTGTAAAAGTGGGGTGTTGGTACTCCCCCCCTCACCCTATGGTTCCAGCACCTATGTCTATCTTGCATCTGTGTAGCTTATTTCACCATGAAAATAACCTGATATTTTGTTTCAGCCACTTCAAGGGTACACAAGGTTTTATTAAAATCAGTCAGAATGGTCAACAAATATTTAGTCATTTACATCTGGTAATTCAAAGCTCTGAAGGCCAGAGTGGAAGAGGTGTAAACCTTCTTTCCATATCTGTCCATGGCTCTACTATCCCTGTCTGAGGGTGGGGTATTAATAGCAAGTAAAAGTTTGCCTCTGGAAGTAGAAAAGGCAGAGGGATCTGCCAAATTATATATATATATATATATTTATATATATATATATATATATATATATATATATATATATATATATATATAAACAATTTTAGTTCTTCAGGCACTTTATAAAACCTATTAGCACTCTGAGGGGCTTAAGTTTGAGAGTCAGGTGAAGTAGAAGTGGATGAAAATGCATCCAGAAAAATATCCAAAACTGGAGAAACAGGTGAAGGTGTAGGAGTACCACCCTCAGGTAAATTGTAATCTCTTCTGCATATCAGATACCTGTGCAGATTTCCACTCAACATGTTGCATCAGTTTTGCAACTGTTTTCTCAAAGGAGATTTCCTCAACAGGCAAGTCAGGGGGATAAAGTACCCCTCATCATCAGTAATGGCCTTAGACAGTCCAGGTTTCATCCGTTCATCCATCCATCCATCCATCCATCCATCCATCCATCCATCCATCCAGCCATAATCTCTTTTTCCCATTTTTGTACATGGGATCAGGGTGTCATTTCAACAATGGTAGTCATCTAGAGCCAAGCTTTAAACCCCTGGGTGGCTAACCCTACCACAGTATTTATTCTCACCACACTCATACCTATTTCTAATTTAGTGTGTCCAATCCACCTACTGCATGTCTTTTGAATGTGGAAGGAAATCGGAGCACCTGAAGGAAACCATCAAACCCAGGGATGACATGCAGATTCCACACAGAAGGCACCCAGGCTGAGAATTGAACTGGGGAACCTATTGCTGTGAGGTAACAATGCTATCCACTATACCACTGTACTGCCCAGTCCAGGTTTCAATTTTATCTCCTTACCACATTCCAGTCCAGATTTTCACAGATTGTCTAGATTTTGATCTCAAATTTTTGGTCTGTTCCTCATAACGTGTGGTTTTCTGGCTCAGCATTGATGACTGAACTCATTAAATAATGACAGATGTTTGAGTTTCAGATATGAGGACAAGCATAGCAAAAGCCATAGAAAGTGGTGTTGTTGATGATAAACTGTTTATCTTTCTTTTTACATTCTTCATTTGGGTTGTTTTGAGTTAGTCTGGCAGACAATCACAAAACTGCTAAAGTAGAGTAGAATCACTGACATTCGTTCCGGATATTTTCCACTCATCATAGATCAAAGTGATCAAAGAGAAGAAGAGGCAGATCAGTCTGTTCTTTTGCCTTGTCTGGCTACAGTTGTTATGATAGCTGATACATCTAAGTGTCTGTATTGTTTAACTGGAGGTGAGGATCCTATCTCCTTACCACATATTTTTCCATTTAAGAAATAAGTAGTAAATATCGCGGTGATAGCTGGGAAGGCTCATGTCTGCCATTCCCCTGGTACTGCCTACCAGGGTCACTGAACTGACATTTGCCTTTGTTGTTGTGTTACATAAATCTCATTTTAGGTAGTTTCATATTACAACTTACTTGAGTTAAGTGCCCTAATAGTGTGCTTTTTTAACTAGTAGTACATGGAGCAGATAAAGCCCCATTCACTAGAAAGAATTATGGAGATCATAACCAGCTTATTATGTGTTCTCAACATGGATGCCAAGATTCACCCACTGAGCTTCGCTTTCAATGTAAATGTTTTGGCATCCGTGTTCTAACACATAGTAAGCTGGCAGGGCCAGTGTTACCATTTTTGGGGCCCCCAGCAAATGTCTAGTTGGAGGCTCCTATGCACTTCCAGTATAAGTATCATCCTCTCAATACCACCCCTCCTAACTAGCCTTTTAGTTCATGCTGCAATCTTTTAGGACTAGTATGCACAGACAGACCTGTAGCTACAAGCTCTCAGATTACAACAGGCTTATATACCACACTATGCTGACCTGTCTAACAAAGGGACACTTACAGTTAGTTGGCAGTTAGTTGCAACAGTGATACAGTACAACAACTCTATGTACAGGTCTGGACTTAAATGAAGTGATGACTAGACCTACAGTTTCGACACTCCACACACATGCTCCAGTCCTCTCCTCTGACCCCCCCCCCAACTTTTTATGAGCTCCCCATACCATGCACATTACTTTTTTCTTCCTTTTCTCACATTTTGCCTTACTCTCAGCTTTTTAAGAATCCATAACTTTCTCTATGTGCTAAAGTGCATTTTAAAGTTTTTTTTCTTTTTACACAATCTTTTCATCCAATACTAGCTTGAAATGAAATTATGATTAAGGAAAGAAATTCATTTTTGCAGTTCAGCTAGTTTTCCTTGCATTCTTTTGACACACCTTTCCTGACCAAGAGAGCACAGTAGTAACCATTTAGGAAACAACTCAATTAAGCCAGGGCCAAAGAAGCCATAGATTTACAGATGGTCTGCGATGCATTTTAGAGCATTTTCTCAGCATTTTACTCCAATGGTGATCTAAACAAAAATCATGAAAAAGAAAAGAATTTCAGTCTTATTTTTTTCTTCTTTCAGGGCGGCTGCGGTGGTGCAGTGGTTAGCATTGCCGCCTCACAGCAAGAGGTTCTCCAGTTCATTCCTCGGCTGGGGTGCCTTCTGTGCGGAGTCTGCATATCCTCCCTGTGGTCGCGTGGGTTTCCTCTGGGTGCTCCGGTTTCCTCCCACATTCCAAAGACTTGCTGTAGGTGGACTGGGCACTCTAAATTGGCCCTAGGCATGAGTGTGTGCATGTGTGTGCCTTCTGTGGAAGGTTAGGTGCCGGGCTGGCAACTTGACACTGTAAAATTCCATTGCCAATCATGAGCGGACAGGTGATCTGCTGTGGCGACCCCTAATCGGGAAAAGCCAAAAGAAGAAGATTTTTTTCTTCTTTCAATGAAGACATAAGTTGTGCCCAAGGCTTAATGTTCAAAGCTAACAAAATAGTAGCTCACAATAAATCAGCAAGCCAGTTGTCAGAATACATGGGTCTTATCTGGGAATACTGCCTACCTCCCTAACTCCCTACAAAAGAAGTCAGCTGCCTGTGCATCCCTCTGGTGTTAGACTGGGATGAAAGCAGAGATTCAAAATATCCTGGCCATATATTTCAAGTGACTGCTGATATACATAACATGCCTCCTCACTCCTAACCCTCAATGTCAGCCACATGTATATGTGCCTGATGTGTGATTGTGAGAATGATTTCAGTAATATATTCTAACATGTTGTTCCTAGACAGTACACCACCCCTACACAAGCTATAATAACCTTATTTTTACACCTCCGAGGCCTGTGAGAAAAGTAAATAAACAACAACACTGTCCTCAGTTCAACCACAAGCTATAATGACTTCTTGTGCAAACCTCTAAAGTTTGACTGTGAAGAAAATTAAAGTTGTAATAACCACATAATCCCCAGCACCGAGAACCTACAGCAGCTTTCTGTACACACACACGATGAGCAGGGCTGGTTTTAGAATGGGTTTGCTTAACAACAGAGGCTATTATCAGCTTTATCCTAAAAGGTCATATCTCAGCATTGTTCAGGTTGAACATCTCAATCAGAAAACTGACACATTTTTCTTCAATCAGCAGCTGCTTTTGTGGGGGTCCCCAAAGAGTCAAGGATGATTAAAGTAGCCCCCAATATCCATTTATACAGTCTGGTGAATGGGAGCCATGAGACTCCAAGAAGATCTAAGTGTCTGAAAGTTCTGTGATATATTTTGTGTCTTACTTTTGAAATATAATTACTTGTTAGGTACATTTTTTTACTGATACCTAGAAGAATAATGTCAGTGTCCAGGCATTAATGGGTGCATGCACAGATAAAAATCACTGATATGTTTTACACAACATAGGTTACATTCTAAAGCTATCACCATACTCCTATAGTCTTCATGGATTCTTCTGCCAACTCTAGTGCTGTTCACTTACCTCCAGCCAGTATCAGTGTTGGATGCAACAAACACGCACTCCTTTAAACAATTTCTGGAGAAACATTTTTAACAAATAATATTTGAATAGCTTCTACGCACACACACACACACACACACACACACACACACACACACACACACACACACACACACACACGCACAAGCCATAGCAGAATTAGTTTTGTATTTATTTCAGCAAATAGCAACACATTGTGCAAAACTAGTACTGCCACACCAGATCATAGACTGCTGCCTCATTGAGGGGTATTGCATACCTGTCACTGTCCGTGATTTCACAGACCTTGCCTGATTTTGTTCATACTTTTGATTTCTCTTTCATAAAATGTTTGATTTGCTGGTAAATCATTCAGGATTACATACAGTCAATCAATCCAGACATCAGAATTTTATACTTATTGTCCAGAAATGCATGTTGATGAAAAAAGTGTTATTCTATTAACTTTTTAAGTGAATTACAGTAATATTTAAAAAGCATTCCTGATTCTGAGCCTTACTATTCTATTATTTTTGGGATTGCACTGAATTCTTAAGCAAAGAAATTGAGAGTTATAGTAAATCTCGTGTTCTGCTAGTATTTATAAACTTCCTGAAAGAGAAAACCATTCCTGATGATTGGAAGTGTCAGCTCTTCTTAAAATCCAAGGTTTGCACTGAGGTAAGTCACTCTGGGCTGCTGATCCCTCTAGTGCATACATTGGTCATGTTCATTATCAGCTTTATCTTAACAGGATCATATCAAAGCCCTATTCAGGTTAAAAAGCATCATTAGGAAATTAATACATTTTTTTCCTTCCTCATATTAACCAACCAGCAGTAGCTTTTGTGGGGCCCCCACACAGTCAAGGATGATTAAGGGGGGGGGGGCTACAGCCACAGGTATTGCAGAGATCTAAAGCTGGCTATGTAGTTAGTTTTAGTGGAGAAAATGTCCAACAGCAGGGTTTAACTACGCAAGGGGCACTATGTTAGTGGTAAAATATTTAATGGAATTCTGATGCCTGTTACTTGACAAAACACTATTACTACAAAGAGAAATATCTTTAAATTTTAAAGGAGATATAAATGAGTTATTACCCATGTGGTTTATTATGTGTACAAGAATGCTGTACTAGCTTTTGTTGGTTTGACAGACGTTACAAAATATCAGGATAAGATAAATTGCTGTGGTTGGGGACCCCTAGGGAACAGGGGGCCCCAAGCGATCGCAGGGTTCACTGGTACCTAAAGCTGGCTATGTAAGCTGGTTATGATCAGTGCCCAAGCTATAATCCTCTATGTTATGTACATTAGAAGGGCAATAAAAATAGGCTGCTTTTGGCTTTGCCTCATCATAATGCTTGGCTCTTCTGTTTTACCATAAGAAACAGATGACTTATCAAGCTTGTGTGTTTTCATTAGGAAAGGCTGTTTTCCACCCACATATCTACAAGACAAATGGGAGGGGCTTGGGGCAACTTGCTGGTGTCATTAGGTATTTGTGCCATGTGTGTGCATGTATGTGTGTGTGTGTGTGTGTGTGTGTGTGTGTGTGTGTGTGTGTGTGTGTGTGTCTGAGACAGCCAGGATTGATTGCTGCCTTATTTTATTAATGTTTTGATCTTGAATCACATAGATACATTCTAAAGCATTGCCAGCAGGTCAGAAATAAAACACAGAAGAAAAGGAAGAGAAAATTCTTTCTAATACTGTTTGAAGCTTGCATTACTTAGATGCTTTGTGCAGAGCTAACAGCAGCCAGGTCATAAAGTCATTGCACTTAGCTAACATTCAAGAGTCTGCACAACAAAAAACATGAAATGAGAGGACCAGGAAATCTGTTTACTGACAGTTTCACCTTGTATTACTTATATGTTTTCTAGGGAGGTAGCATTAATAAATGATTCAAAATGAGAGGAGAGTTACGACTGTACCTGCTATTTTAAAAGAAATCTAGATGCACTATAGGTAGCCTTCCTCCAAACCTTACAAGATGTTCCAGAATGCACTCTGAAAAAATATAAATGAAAAACAGAACTGGGTGGGGTGGGGGGACTGTTGCATTAAAGTAAATTTTAGATGCGCCACAGTGGTATGTGTTACCTGCTTGCCTATCAAATAAACAGAAATAAGAAAATAAATAAAATAAAAACAGATTATGTAGGAGCATAATAGAAAGGAAATGGGAGCAAAACATGAACTGCAGATATAAATGAGTCTGCATATTTTCATATATTTTATTTTCATTGAGATGTCTAATTTAGTTTACTTTTCTGGTAATTTTCAGGTGATTTGCAAAATTGATTATATCTGAATTGAAATAATATGTTTAAAGGACAGATATTCTGGCCCAGTTAGTAGACTTTCTAAATGCTAACTGATTTGCTGCACCTTCAAATGGAGACTGTCCCTTCTTCTGATATTTTACTTCCTGTGCATTTTCTGAAGGCTACGAAGTCTGAAACTCAAATGTATGCAATTATTTATTGAATTCAGTCCTCAGTGATTTGTTAGAAAACCACACTTTATGATGAACAGACTGAATATATGAGGTAAAATCTGGACATTCTGTGAAAATATGCAGTTGAGAGGCATATAAGGTGTGTGTAAACATACAGTACCAGGCATTTTTTTCTGACAGCTTTGGCTAAGTGCTTTATAACTTTGAAAGCTAACAAACACTTAACCCTTTTTTTCTGTAACTAGTAGTAGTACATAGAGCAGATAAGGATCCATGCACTACAAGGAATTATGAAGATCTTAACCAGCTTATTATGTGTTCTCAACATAGATGCCAATATTCACCTTTTAAGTATCACTTTCATTGTGAATTCCTTGGCATCCATGTTCTAACAGATAATAAGCTGGTTATGGTCAGTGACCCATTCATAATCCTCTATGTTATGTACATTAGAAGGACAATAAAAAATAGGCAGTTTTTAGTTTTGCCTTCTCATAGTGCTTGGTTGTCCTGCTTCACCTCCAGAAGCGGGTGCCTTCCGTATCGACCTTGTGTGTTTTTTATTAGGGGTTTTCATAAGGAATGGCAGTTTTCCACCTACACATCTCCAAGACAAGCAGGATGGGTGACTTGTTAGCGTTATTAGGTAAATCTGCTTTGTGTGTGTGTGTGTGTGTGTGTGTGTGTGTGAGTGCGAGTGAGTGAGTACGCTGACTAATGTCTGAAACCTGAATGAAATATATGCTTTCTACACAGATACTAGTAGGTCAAAACGTCCTGGCTAATATCAGAACAAAATAAAACATAGAAAGAATGGAAGAGAAAAACGTTTCCAATACTATTTTAAGCTTGCATCACTCGGATGCTTTGTACAGAGGTATATTTTATAAAATGTTTAATTTAGTGTATTTTTGAGTGGAAATTTGCTAGTGATTTGTAAACTTTTATATCTTAAAATGAAATAATGTGTTTAAAGGGTCAGATAGTCTGGCCTAATTAGCAAGCTTTCTAAATCCTAACTTATTTGCTGTACCTTTAAATGGAGGCTGTCCCATCTTCTGACGCTTTACTTCCTGTGCTGGTAAAAATGAAACTAAAAAGAAAGCAGCAGCTGTCCTCTGTTTGCATGCTGGGGATAGCAGACAGTAGTTGTATGCTCACGTTGCCTGAAAAGTAAAAAAAAAATAGATTTTAATTTTTTTTGATTCACCAGGAAATAATTTCTGCAGATCGTTCATGAAGAGGAATTGAAATAAAACAGTAAAACCATTCTTTGTAGAATGTTGACAAGAACTTTCTGACAAGTAAATGCACAGCAAATCAACTGCTGGCTAATGCAATTCAAAGAGCCTAAAGGCTGGACATGTGGCACAATGACAACAAACACTGTACAGAGAAATAACCGATGCAGAAGTTGTGTGAGGTAAATGGAAGAACAGAGCAGTGCTTTTGAGAGCACTGACAGACTAGAGTTGTTCTGCAAGGAGGATAAGGCCTTTATCTCTGTACTGTGTTTTCCCAATCTGAATGAATAAGGTAAGGGACACTGACTAAGAAAATCTAAGTGGTAGTTTCTCTCCTGGGTGTGCTTGCATGTGCTTTTTGTTTTGAAGTTTCAGCCTCTGAAGTTGGTGATGTTAACTTTTGTAACAGACAACAACTGTGCAGGCAAGATGTCATATTTCGAGGTACAGTTACAAACTGGGAGCATTCAGAGTGTGACCTTTTACCACCATGGGTTATGCAGTTCCGTGTTGTGTTTTTTTTTTCCTCACCATATAAAAATCTTGGTCTGAATGCAAGATATGCTCACACAAGCACAGTTATTTACAGACAGCAAAGTAAAAATGTAGAAAGACAACTTCAGCGGCTCATATTATAGGAAGAAGTCTCACTGGAGAGATATTTCTCAAGATAACATGGACTTGCAACATAAATATACCCAATACAGTTTCTTGATAGGATAGCTTGTATAGGTGATTAAAAAGGGGCTATGGACAAGGCCACATAGATTTGGGAGGAGGTGATTGTTAAGATTACAACTCTCCACTCATCTGCAATGCTCTCACTGCTTGGACAGGGAAATCACTGACTTACAAATGCAGCTACTAGGAATGCAAGGAATTACTTACTATGTTTGACTTATGATTGCTGTTCATTTTTGCTTTTTCAGATTTTTAGGAATGTGACTAAGACTTGTACAGTAGCATTTACCTTAACATAAAGTAAGACTCTCTAACACTTGTAAGAGGAGCTGCTGCCCCTCTCTTAACCCTCAGCACTTTTGACTAAGAACATAGGATCATGGGAAGTTACTAGACTAATGGCCCTAGGGGCCTTACAAGCCTTTCCAAGTTCTACCCTTACTTTCATGATCAGCACCCAATGCCCTTGTCCAAGAGGGATACAGGTAGAACCCCAGGGGTGAATTTACAGTTACCCATCCAATCGTCCAGATTGCATTTGACGAGGGCCAACAAGGTGTTCTCTGACATGAAGTAGGAGTCTGTTCCAAAGTTGTGGTAATCTGTCTCTCCAGCATGTTCTATTAATATCACATACCAGGTTAAAGTGTGTAGAACGAATAATCTATGTACCATTTGACTTGTGGATATGCAGCATTTCCAATAAAGCAGGGTCAGAGATTGCCTTATATGCAAGGCAGAGATCACCTCTGAGTAGTCTGTATGAAAAAGAATAAAGTGACAGTGATTTCAGTTGATTCCCATAGGATAGATGCTGAAGATCTTGAATTTTCCTTGTGAGGAATATTTGTGTTTCTCCAATTGCTGCAGGTGCCTGGAAAGGTACATATCAAAAGGGCATTGCACTCAATTATTGGCCTTATGAGGGAAGAGTACAGGGAGGTTATAACTTATTTATTTCTGAAGGCAATCACCTTACATATGAGATGGGCAATATAGAATGCCCTTCTTACCACTGTGGATACATGGTGATCAAAGGCAAGATTGCTGTCAATCTGTGTGCCCAGGTCTCTCACCACTGAATGCATACTTAGGGTGTTGCTATTGATGTGGTAGTTAGCAGGAACATCACTCTTACCAAAAGGGATTATAATACTCCTTTGCATTGAGTTTAAGGCCATGACTTTTGCACCAGTCATTTGTTGTGTAAGATGCTCTTGTAGGATGTTGACACCATTTGGAGATTCTATGACAGCTCCCAATTTGCAGTCATCAGCAAACTTTGCCAGCCACAGACCTTTAGTTTTTGCTTGTACTTTGGAGAAATAGATTACAAACAGTAGAGGTCCCAGGACTGATCCCTGGGAAAAAAAACACTGATTACAGGTCTGCTGTTGGAAGTGAATTCCCCTATTTTGACTGTATGTGTTTTATCACTGAGTCAGTTCGTAAACCATCTAATGATATAGAGGTTGATAACTAGCTGGGTGAGTTTATCAATGATGTCCGAGTTGGGGATAGTTTCAAAAGCCTTTGCTAAGTCTAGGTAGGCTGTATGCACAGATTTCCCCTTGTCCAGGATATTGGTGACTATCTCGAAAACATCCACCAGGTTTAACATGCATGATCTCCCTTTGACAAATTCAAACTGAGTAGGGTCAAGTGTTTGGAGATTACCTATATCTTTGTTGATAAGGTCCATGATGGTTTGTTCCATGGTCTTGCAGATAAGGGTAATCAGGCTAATAGGTCTATAGTTCCCAGGGTCAGTGGAAGCACCACCTTTGTGAAAGGGAATAACGGTGGCCATTTTCCATTCAGCTGGGATGAAGCCAGTGCTTAGACTATGATTGAAAAGAGTACCCGATGGTATTGTTAATTAATTTTGGAGTCCATGTAGGATGCGGCCTGGGATGTTATCAGGTCCCATAAATGCTGTGTTTTTTGGCCGTAGAAAGGGCGTTTACAGTCTGCTCTTTAGAGATACAAGGTAGAGGATAGGTGGTGGGGATGTCTTGGGGTACATGTGGTGGGGACAGGGGAGTGAAATTTTCGCAGAACCTGTCGACCAACAGGTTAGCTATGTCGAAGATATTTATATCATCCTGCAAGAGGTAATAATCTGCTTTGGAGGAATTTTTTAGTTTAATTGCTTGGGGGGGTCATGTGCGATACTTACTTTGAATGAGACTAATTTGTTCAGATCTCACCAGGGAAGACCCCACAGTGGGGGTGCTATAGTGGTTCCCCCCATAATGGTAAGCACCAGACCCAAGATATTGGCACCCCTTATGGGTGTGTCAACCAGCTGGTCCAGGGCATTGGAGTTAATGAAGTCAAGGAACCTTTGGGCAAGTGAGTTTGAGCACGAGTAATTTACCCAGTCAATGAATGGGTAGTTAAAGTCACTCAAAACCATGGTGTTTGGATGCATCTTGATAGACTCAGGTAGATCCAATTAGGTAAAGTGGGTGTCCTGATTCATAGAGGGGCTCCTGTAGCTGTCAATGACTTGAATAGGTGTCCTACCAACAGTCAATTGCCCCTGAATTGTCTCCAGGGAGTCAAACTGTTTAACCAATCTGGAGGTGTATTTATCTTTGATGAATATTGATACACCACCTCCTTTAGTTTTCATGCTTTCAGTTTGTGGTCTGAATGTGTGGAAGAAGGTATAACCCAGTTTGGCTGAGGTGCTCCCCACAGCCTTGAACCAGGTCTCTGTGACTGTACAAATGTCTGTGTCTTCCAATGTGAGTACTGCTTCCAATGAGTGCAGTTTCATGTTAAGACTCCCAGCTTTTAGTAGTATAACCTAGAAGTTGTTTTCAGATGCTGAGTTTTTATATCGGGAAATTTTATCCTTGACAAATTGCCTAAAAAGGCACTATGGGAGTAGCAAGAGCCTTAGCCTGTAGCCGAAATCTCAGGGTTACAGATGAAGACCATCTCTGGCAAAGCATTGAGGTCTGTCGATCATGTCATCAAGAAAAAAAAACGCTGATCACCTGCAGCACTTACGTTAAACAGATACAAATATTTTATGTAAAATGAAGCACCTGCTAACCTTTTGCAGGATTTTTTAAATGTTAGTTTGGGGGGTGGTAAACAGGTGTTGGAGTCTTGCTTGTATTTTAGTAAGGTAAGTGTTGCACTTACTTCATTTATTTTCTTAATTACAAGTGTCAGGGGATAACCCTCTAACCTCTTTTCCTCCTGTTCTATGTCCTTTTAAATGCCCCACCCCCCGGATTCCCTTTCCACCACCCCATTCTGCTTATTCATCTGTTCACAATCCTGTCTGTGAAGGGCTACTTTTATTACTTACTTATTTAGCAGGTAGGTTAATTAGACCACTGGGACCCTTTTTTCAATCAAAACCTAGTTATAAAAATGCATAATTAAATAACTGACATTAAGATAGAATGCTACAATTAAAAAAGAAGTACCCCAGTAAGTTGGCTTGTTAACAGTGTATCTCACTTTTCATTGATAAGAAGAGGTGTTGGTCCCCACAGTCTGCTGACTCTGTCGTCTCTGTTCTTGGAATCTCCATAGCATGACCTTGAACACCCACATCATGCCTGTCCTCTCTTTCTGGTCTGTACTGAAATGCATTCAGTCTCCTCTAGTCTCTGGTCACACCATTTTCTTTCCAGCCTGTTCAGTCTTCTAGTGGCTTTCCAGTAACCTGGTGTGCTTGACCTTATGATGGCGGCCAGAACGACACATAAATCTCAAGATGATCAGGTTGCAGAGAGTGGTTGTGTTTTGTTTATGTAGTCTGTCTTCTTGTATTCTGTTCAGTGTTACCATGGCCCATTCATTCCCTTCCTAGTGGTCCATTTCACATGTGCTTGGCTCACAAGACCATTTTCTTGCTCTCCTGCCATTCATTCATCTCCCTCAGCTGATATTTCACAACTGGGTTGTTGTAGCTCATTTGATGTATATTTTTGCATTGAACCTCAATGGCCATCTTCTGGCGATTTGTCTGTTTTTCCAAAGCACTCTTTTAGATTTTGTAGACTTTTTGCCCTGTCTTCCAGTGATGAACCTATGTCTGTGTCTTCTTCAGAGAGGCTAAATATGCTCGCTGTTTTATCAGACATGTCTGAGACAAACATTGAAAAGTACAGTATCTATGTTTCTGGACATTTGTCCTTCCTCCCATGTGGATCCTCTGTATTATCAGAAAGGAGGCTGATTGTGGTCTCTGTCCTTCATATGTGTCTGAGAGACTCATGGAAGACTGCAGGACCTGTAACTGACCCTTGCTGTACTCTACTAGTCCATTCCTAATTTGTGCCATTTTGTCTAATATTTCAGCCATCTTAATGTGCAACTCCTCTGTCTTAGGCCTGCAAATTCTGTGTTGGTTTCCTGTATCTGCAGAACTGATTCAAAAGCTGGAGTGAAGTCCATTAAGACCATATCAATGTTTTTAACCCAGACAGAAAAACTGGAACAGGTTAAAACAGAGCTCTTTCGCTATGAATCTATGTTTTTTTGTCACAGAAATTGTTGGCTTGTTTGACTTTTCTTCAGTTTGTCTAGTTGCCCTGCAGTGAACTAGATGCTTCCTCCCTTGCACATTAGTACCATTCCTGACATCTACATGTGCTCAGGCACCTCCCCACCTGCCAGTGATATGGTGAAGACTGTTGGACATCCCACCTGATTCCATAGATTATCCTTCACCAGGGCTGTCAGTTCTCTTTTTCAGGCCAGTCAGTTCCCTCCCTGTATTTACAGGGTTTGATTTACACACTGTTTTTCTCAGTCTCTTTCATAGATGGATACTAGGCTGTCAGCCCAAGGGGCTATGTAAGCCTACCCAACAAGGATGTTCTTCGTGTTTCACTGTTGCAGTCATTACACTTGGGTTATCCTGCTGGCAGGCTACCCTCAGTCGGCCTGAATTCCAAAGTCTCGGTCCGGCATTGGTTGCTGTCGTCTCTTCCCTGACGTCAGTGCACCAGGGGTATAAAAGATGCAGCCGACGCCATTTTCTTCAGTCTTTCTTGCAACGCTGTGCCCGAAGCATAAGCAGTTCGCAAGTGCTGGTTGGCCGACTCCTGAGATTTTCGTGTTCGAGTTTCAGATCCGAAGTCTTCATTAAAAGCTAAGTACCACGTTGGGGAAACGTTTTTCTTGCTCCAGACCGATGTCAGAAAAAGTTATAATTGTATTTCTTGTGGGAAGCAAATCCCTCATAAGGATTTTCATTCTTACTGTATTCCTTGCCTAGGCCCTGACCACGACATTGCTAGTTGTCGGTTTTGTGCTAGATTTAACGAATGCACTATTAAGCGTCGGTACGATTTTGCATTACACTATTTTGGCAGAAGATTTAATTATACAATGTCGTCGGATAGCCTTCTGACTACCAGAATTCACAAAAAACGCAAAGAAAAAGAAAAGGACAGGCATCTGAGGTCCAAAACCAATGACGAGGCTTCTTCTAAGCCAGTCGCCGGTTCACCGGTTCTCATTGAGGCACCTTCGCAGCCCCTGATGCCCGCTACTTTAGACCCGCAGGCCGCTACTGACTCCCATGTGGAGTCGACTAGGCCACTGGAAGCTCAGAGTATTGGACCTTTGGAAACTTTTCCTTCAGATGGGTCCGGAGCCGCTGAGCAGGCATCGGCTTCTGAGGGTGTTTTCAGACCTACTCAATTATACATTAAAATTACTTCATCTTCAAAGGCAAAGACTAAAGCACCTTTAAAGACAAAGAAACAAGCACAACAGCCTCATGGACAGGACTCCATGCCCAAAAAACAGATGCTCAAAATGGCCGAAGACTTAATTAGTTTGATCAGGGGTTCCCATCCCCCTCCTGATAAAAGGCAAGAGACAATATGATTCTTCAGATCAGGTTTCCATTTCATCTGATTCCTCTTCTGATCAGGAATACTCTCTTCCTCCCTATGAGGATTCTGATGCTGAAGATCTATCCCTTCAGCCTCTCCTCCTGAGGATTACTCTTTTGGGGAAACTTTGCATACCATGAGGGAGCATTTCCACTGGGAGAGCCAAGATTTTTCAGAATCTAAGAAAAGGCTCAGAGACTTCCTTTTACTTCCACAACACAAGCCCCTAGCCATTCCACCTGTTAGACATTGTAGATGATGTATTTTCAGAGTCCAGTCTGACCCCTGACTCATTACCTCCAGCTCCTGTTAAGCCAGACAGGTACTACAGAGTTCTTGACTCTCTCAAATTCCTTTTCAAAAACCCTGCTGCTGACCCAGAAACTATCTCTCAGGGTCCCAAAGAGGTCAAGGCTTCCACTGCATAAAAACCCTACACCCTCTGACAGGGATTCTAGGGAATTGGACAGATGGGGAAAAAAGATTTACACTTCTGCGATCTTGGCTATAAGGGCTTTAAATTGTCAGCTCCATATGCTCAAATATCAGCAATATATTATGTCACTGCTTAAACAGAAAATGCTGATAAATTCTGAATGTGCAGAAAACAAAGAAATACAGGATTTATTGCATGCAGCTGAACAAGTTGGAAAGCACACTTTGCAATGTGGCTTTGATTCTTTGGAGGCCTCCTGCAGGGCCACTGTTACGGGTTCTGTCATTAGGAGGCATGCTTGGTTAAAGGAACAAAATCTGCCTGATCATGTCAAAGCAAAATTATTAGATGCTGCATTACAGCATGATACCTTGTTTGGTGTTAAAGCAGAAGAGGTGTTAAAGAAAATGGAGGACAAAGCTAAATCTATGTAAATGGTTAAAGATTTCTTACAGGTACAGCTTCCAAGATTTAGCAGACACTGGCCTACAAAGAATTGGTCCTTTCCAGTGTCAGACAGACCACAAAGCGGCAGATACAGACACCTAAGAAGCAGATCCCAGCCCCAAAGTTCCTACAGGTCTAAACAATGGGGTGCTTCTACCTCCAAAAGTGGAGAAGACAAATCACAGCTATACAGGAAACAGTCCCAATGACTTCCCCCTGCCTGCACCAAGCACTTATCTTCTAGCAGCACCTTTAGGGGGAAAACTAGCACTTTTTTCACAAAATTGGCACATAATAACCCAGGACAAATGGGTACTAGACATAGGTTACAAGTTTCACTTCCATACCCTGCCGAGGACAAACAGTTGGCCAGACCTGCCAAAACATCAATGGGCAGAGGCACAAAAGCAAGTCTCATCCCTCATGGACATGAGGGCCATTCAACAAGTACCAGAGCAAGAGCAGGGACGGGGATTTTATTCAAGACTGTTCTTGGTACCAAGAAAGGACAAGACCTGGAGATCAATACTGGACCTATCTATCCTAAACGCATATCTGGATATACCAAAATTCAAAATGCTGACTCTGCAGCAACTTCTGCCCATGCTGTGAAGAAAGCTTGGCTTGTGACCTTAGACCTAAAAGAGGCATACCTGCATGCCCCAATCAGACAAACATGCAGAAGATACCTCCGATACCTCCGATTCAAAGCTGGCTCAATGCACTACCAATTATCTGCACAGCCCTTTGGCTTATCTACTGCACCCAGGGTCTTCACAAAGTGCCTGGCACCAGTAATTGCATTCTGCAGACAAAAAGGAATACAAATATATGCCGAAATCTGTAAGGACAATCTGAGGCACGTAAACGATATACAGAACACTTTTATTAAACCTTTTGAGCGCTTTCATCTCAAAAAGTGAGACTTCATCAGAAACAGAGAAGCTCAATTAGTAACATTTAAATACTTATTTAAAATCATGACATCACTAATCAACTATAAATTTAAAGGTATATACACTCAACCAAAGCAAAGCACATAATTATACAAATAGAAGTGAATTAAAATAAAAGAAAAAATACATATTCTTATGAATTACCAGCAACCCTTTGAGTCCAAACTTAATAAATACATTGTTAATTAAACCATATATGAACTACAAACTCAATTTCAACATTTTAAAACAACAAATGCATAAATAAAAAAATATATATATGTATGTATGTATATATATATATATATATGTATATTTATATATATATATATATATAATGTGTCATGTATAATTTACCTAACCAATCCTTATAAAATAATACCAAATTTTGTAATAGATGTCATAAATAATAATAATAACAGTGATGAAAAAAATGAAATAATGAAATGCTTCATATTCTATTAGCTCTTTCTAATAACATAGGTGCCAAAGAGACATGATTGTTTAAACCTGGTGTAAACATTGCAGCCAGTCTAAATTGCCACTGGCTTTCTTTCTTTTTTAAGGTGTTTTTCCAATCACCCCCTCTCGGGTTTACCTGTACAGTATCCAAAATACCAAAAACGAATGTATCAAAATTTTCACAAACAGCTGCATGTCTATATAAAGCATTTGTGGATTTTTGATTTTTTTATATCGTTTAAGTGTTCATATATTCTATTTTTAACATACGTTCTGTCTTGCCTACATAGAAGTGTCCGCTAGTGTGGCACCTGGCCAAATACACTACTCCTCTGGTATTACAATTACCTTTCTTGAAGTATATTTTACTTCTAATATTATTATCCAAAACCAAACTGGATTCTTTACTAATATATGGACAATAAGCACACATACAACACTGCTTAGTCCCTTGTGCAGCTAAGGCGGCGTTGTTCAACCTGTATTCTAGCAACTGTTTGACATTGTATCCCACTTTATTGATGAATCTGGGTTCATCTCCCACTTTGTTGAAAATCTCTTCATTTGTTCTGAATATACTCCAATTTCTTTCAAAAGCCTGCCTAATCATACTTGTTTTGGTATTATACTGTAGAATACAAGCTTTTCTAAAATCCTTATATAGATATATATAGAAAAAAGGGCTTTCTGCAATGCTTATTTACATTTCGAGAGTGCTCATCCTTTAGGACAGAAGATCAGTATTGTCAAAGAACAGGCTATTAGGGTAGCACGAATGACATCAAATAAGGATGACTTGACCAGTGAGTTTCGGGTTATTTCCAATATGTTTCTTGAGGGAGGCTATCCATAACAAATGTTGGATAGGATTCTCCAAGAAGTATATAATGAGTGGGGGAATAAATATAAACCTCTACTTAGTACCTCTCCAGAAACAGCAATTGAAAGCATTATTAAATTGTGATAATGATACGTCTAAGGATTTTAGAAAAGCTTGTGTTTTATCAAGTCGTAGAAAGAACTCTTACTTGATTTTTGTAACAGTTACCTAACCCCGAACGTATTACTGCTTTTGAAAGTTCAGGTTAGAACTTCAAATAAAAAAACTAATAAATGGCTATTTTTCTTAAATGCTTTTTTTTTCCTTTTGCCAACTGAAGGAAATAATAGTATGATATTTAACTTGTGTGTAAATTCCTTCAGTGACATCATGGCATCAACTATTGTAGCCCATCACGGGAGTAAAAATGTTGAGTCTTTTTGTAGTGCTTGTTCTGCTGATAACCCTTAAAAACAGATATCAGAAGATTTACCTGAGTGTTATGCCTGATTGTTCAGTAACTCTCATTTCCATAGCTCATCAATGGTGTGTTAGAGTCCAATGAAGACCTCTGTTGTTGGAGTTAATTATTTTTGCCAGACTATTTCAAAAAATTGACCATTGTTGTGGGTGTCTTTGATGATGGGGGGCCAATGTTGTATTCCAACCAACCTTTCTCTAAGTTTACTGAAATCCATCACTGGTGCACCACAATTCTCTGCTGACTGTTTATTCTTTATTTTCTGTCCGAGTGGTTCTTTGCTCATCAGCCAGACCTGATATGAAACCTATCTTTTCTGCTAAGCATGCTGACCTGTGAGGCCTCTTTGCTTTCTCTCTCTCTCTCTCTCTCTCTCTCTCTGTTCTGATTGGAAGCTGTAAAAATCTTAAGTCATCTTGACTGGGATCAGGAAATGTTCATTTATATGACTGTAGAAAGTATTTTCAGGAAAATTTGATTTTTCTTATTTGTATTTGTATATTTGCTACATTTTTATTAACATTGTTTAGCATGATGCTTGCTCGAGAAGCCACAGGCATTTATCTGTGATATAAAACACCTATAAGACTGAACTATAGAAAGTGGATTGGCCAATGTGGACCTCTGTGTATTGGGGGACTGATCTGTGAAGCAGAGGGATATGTGTAGACCAGACAGATGTGGGCTATACCTGTATTGTACAATGCTCACCCAGGTCTCTGGAGCTTACATAAACACATCCATGGTGCAATATAGCTTGCATGATTCTAAATAACTCATGGATAGATAAGTTATATAGACTGGATGTGATTTTATGGGACAAAGAATAGACTGTGATAAAAAAACAGCTTGTATAACTTACAGACATGGAGACCACTTCTGTGATACAGAATACCTCCACTCTGCATTGGTCTATGGGTTCGAAGGATAAACATGGACGTAGTATGATTTAAGAAATACAGACTAATGTGTTAATCCAAAAGTTTAGGGGACAATATCTGTAAAGTAAAATGATATTTGTAGACCTATACATCTGGAAAATAGATGGCTTGTGTGGATCCGATTCATGTATCTTAATTTATTTAAGAAAGTTAGACTCTGATACCAATGAATAATCACAAAACACAAAAATTATGTTTAATATTGTAAATTTGAGCAAAATATAAACAGAGCATGGTTTAATAAAACAGATGTGTTAATGCAAGATAGTTAAAAACAGTTATCAAAACATAAGAAAATAATAAACAATAATATTTCCATACACCGTGCAAAATAATAAATACTATTTCCATACATCATGGAAACAATACCTAAATTCTAAACACACTATTTACAATAAAGAGCTAGAAATAAAGGAAACAATTGTTTTGAGAAGGGGAAAGCATAAATAAGGAAAGACTTGTGCAGTAAAATGAGCTAAGAGGAGATAAAAGTGGTAGAGAGGAAAAGAAAGTTGGTTATAACTGGGTGCAGACAACAACTAAAGCAGTGGTGTTGGTGTTTGCAAGAATGGGTGGTTCTTCAGTCTTCATCAAGAAAGGGAAAGGTGCCATACTGGAAGATCGGAAGGTAAACACTTGCACCACACCACACTCATCACATAGTCCCACTACCTACACCACCAAAACCCACACATAGATGCACAAAAACATTCTCGGAGGCTCTCAGTAATAATCTGCCCAAGCAGCAGAGACCTCCAAAGCAGAAACGCAAGCAACTTCCACCCCTCACCACAACCCAAAAGATGCATAACACACAGACCCAGTGTGCCACTCAACCACAGCTCATAAGGCAAAACAATGTGCCTAACACATTAGTTATAGGTGACTCTATAGTCAGGCATACTGATATTCCACTCACCAGAATAGACAAGCAGAAGGTTACTGTTAGCTGCCTGTCGGGTGCCAGGATCCACCACATAACCCACGCACTCAGGTCACTCCACAACAAGTACAAATACGACTTTGGTGTGAATGACCTTAGACATACCTCCCTGGACTACATGAAAAAGAGACATGAAAGAGCTCTCCAATCTTGTAGACCAGGCATGTATGACCCTAGCCCTGAGTAGCATTCTGCCATCGCCCAGAATGATACTGCAGTACAAGGACAAAATGATTGACTTCAACAATTGGCTAAGCTTCTGGTGTCATTCCAAGGGGATCCAGTATCTGTCTGCTTGTAATGACATGGTCGACAGGCCACAATGCTTTGCCAGAGATGGCCTGCACCTGTCACCCCTGGGATTCCGGATACTAGCTAAGGCTCTTGCCCCCTCATAGTGCCTTTTTTAGGCAATGTTAAAATGACAAACACACCACCATAATAGATACAGACAAGAAAAAGCTGAGGGTAATGCTACTCAGTGTTAGAAGTCTAAACCTCAAAATGCACTCACTTGAGGCACTCCTTAAAATGGAGAACATCGATGTATGTGCAGTGACTGAAACCTGGTTCAAGGCTCCAGAGAGCACCCCCCGCATTACCAGGATATAACTCATACCATACCTTTCGGCCATCTAAACTGGACCAGAACACCAAGGGAGGTGGAGTGTCCATATTCATTAAGGATATCCACACCTCCAGGCTAGTATCCAAGTGCAACTAACTCTGGGCAAAACTGCAATCCATTTTGTAGCTTGCTACAGATCCCCCACCATGCCCCAGGATTCCCACCCCACTTTTCCTGACATACTGGAAAATATTTGGGTTCAAACACCCTAATAATGAGCGATTTCAACTACCCCAACATTAACTGGGAAAACTACTCATGTACCAACTCCTTCATGCAACGCTTTCTAGAATTCATAAACTCCAATGCCCTGGATTAACTTCTCCACACACCCACCAGGTGCAATAATATCCTAGACCTAGTCATTACCAACATGAGTGACCGGTGTTCCACACCTGAAGTCAACTCCTCATTGGTCCGGTCCGACCATAAACTAATCACCATAGATATCCACATCCCGCCACAACCCCCATTAATGAAACCACTGTAAAAAAATTTCTCCAAAGCCAACTTCATGCTTCTCAGGACAGAAGTGGCAAACTTCACGACACCCATGCAGGTGGACAATACAGTTATGACTGCCAAATCTTATACAAATGCTCTCTATATGCACTTGCATGAGTGCATAGATCTTGCTATCCCTAGCAGAACCAAGATGGTATCCTCCAAAAAAAGGAAGCCAATCTGGTGGTCCCCTGCTATAAACAAACTCTACAACAGAAGGAAAAAAACTGTTGCAAAAAAAAATAAAAGAGAGAGTAAAATCCCATGAGTGGAGGACGTTCGTAGTCAGTCTCAGCAAGAAGCTGAGATCCCTCATAAAATCCTCCAGAGCCAGCTATGAAAATAAGATTGCCACTGACTCGAAGGACAACCACAAAGCATTCTATAGCTATGTCAAGAATCTCAGCAGCAACAACCAGATATGGTCTGAGTTACACAATAGCATGAAAATTACAGAACCAACTGATATTGCCAACATCCTGGCTGATAGGTTCAGTGCCAACTTTGCCCCCCCACATGCACCCTAAAGGGCCCATATCCATACCGGAAGAATGCAGTGCTCCTGCAATCACATCTGACCAGGTAAAAACTGAGCTCTCCAAAGCCAAGAACACAGCATCCATGGGACAGGACAACATCCCAGGCTGCATCCTACACAAACATCAGAACAAACTGGCCCCCCTACCTAAGCACCATGTTCAATCACAGCCTCACGTCAGGCTGTTTTTACCCACTGAATGGTGCACAGCAACAGTTATACCACTCCACAAAGGGGGAGCCACCACGGACCCCAGGAACTATTGCCCTATTAGCCTGACGAGCCTGGTTTGCAAGGCCATAAAATGCATCATCATGGAACTCAAAGGCACTGGTAACCTCCAAACTCAGGACCCCACCCAGTTTGGGCTTGAGAAAGGCAGATCATGCCTTCTAAACCTGACAGACTTCTTTGAAACAGTCACCAAAGCTGCAGACTGGAGTAAGCCAGTTCACACAGCCTATCTTGACCTCACCAAGGCATTCGACACCATCCCCCATTTTGGAATCATAAATAAACTCACCAAACTGAGTATAAATCAATATGTCACAAGATGGGTTGCCAACTGGCTCAATGACAGAACCCACACTGTAAAAGTTGCAGACTCCAAATCTGACTTCAAACCTGTAACAAGTGGAGTATGGGTCCTCTCCTGTTTGGTATCTACTTCTCTGAAGTACAGGCTAAAACAGAGGGCCTCTGGCTGATGAAGTTCACAGATGACTGCAAATTAGGTGCCATAGTCGAGTCCCCAAACGACGTAGACATCTTACAGAAGGGCCTCACAGAGACTGATGCCTGATGTCAGTGTCACGGCCTCAGGCTCACTGCCAAAAAGTGCACTGTCATCTGCTTTGGTAAAAAACTTAGTACCCATAAACTACCACATAAGCGGCAGTCCACTTAACCCCGAAGGTGTGATAAAAGACCTTGGGACGCAGGTGGACAGTAGTCTCTCCTTTGATAATCACATTGCCACAGTAGTCAGGAAATCCTTCTATGCGGCACATCTCATCACAAAAGGGTTCTCATCCAGGAAAAAAAAAAAAGAGGTCATTGTTCCCCTCTGCTCAGCTTTCATTAGACCCATCATGGAGTACAATCCCCCTTTTGGAATGTACCTCACAAGACATCTGCAGCAGCTGAAAAGGCCACAAAAATACCTCACAAAGAGGATTATGGGACTCAAACAGATGCCCTACGCTGACCGTCTCAAAAAACTCCAGCTTTACTCCGTAGCATATCGCCTACTCCAAGGTGATCTCTGCCTAACATACAAAACTATGTCAAACCCACAGCTGTTGGACATGCTACACCTAAAGAAATCCCTATCCCTCTGAGCTACACATTCCAGGGACCTAAACCTTGGCACCACAATAAACAGAACATGCTGGAGGGATAGATTCCTGTCCCAGAGACTTCCCATACTCTGGAAAAAGCTACCTATCCATGTCAAGCAGAGTTCCTCATTAGCACTCTTCAAGAAAAATCTTGATGAGTGGATGGGAAATAGGAAATTCACCCTGGGGATCACTTCTGTGGCTCTGCTTGACAAGGGCATAGGAAATAACTTTCCTGAGTGGCGAAAGCCAGGGAAAGTACAGTTGTGTACACTTACCATAAATGTAGATGTTAGAGTGTATTCACTGTTGCAGTCATTACACTTGGGTTATCCTGCTGGCAGGCTACCCTCAGTTGGCCTGAATTCCAAAGTCTAGGTCTGGCGTCAGTTGCTGTCGCCTCTTCCCTGACGTCAGTGCGCCAGGGGTATAAAAGATGCAGCCGACGCCATTTTCTTCAGTTTTTCTTGCCCCAGATGTCAGGTGCCCCCAAATGGGTAGGCTAAAAATATGCCAATAAAAATGCATTCACCAAAATATATATTATACCATCATCTACAAGCAAATACACCACATAGGTTGTAAAGATTTAGAAAAGTACAGATAAGTTCCAGCAAAGAGATGGGGGATGGTGGGAGGGTAACCTGGACTACAACAGTGAATACACTTGAACATCTACATTTATGGTAAGTGTACACAACTGTACTATGTTCTTCGTATTTCACTGTTGCAGTCATTACACTTGGGTTGAATCCCAAAGCTATGGTTGGGAGGCTGGAGCTAAGTAGCATTAGGAGCAGCTATGAGGCCCTGCAGAACTGCAGCTGCAAAGCCTGCCCTGGATTTAGAGTAGAGTGGTAAATGATAGTGCTTTGTAAAAGTGTGCACTGAACTCCAGGTAGCAGCCTCCAAAATGTCTTTGGTTGGTACTCCCCTGAGGAAGGCTGCTGAAGTGGCTGCTGCTCTGGTTGAATGTGGCCTAATGCCCTTAGGCACTGGTTTGTCATGTTGTGAATAGCAGAAACTAATGCAGTGGCCTATCCACTTTGAAGTAGTCTGTTTTGAGATAGCCTTTCCTTGTGATCCTGCAGCATATGCCACTAGTAGTTGCTCTGTCTTCCTGAAAGTTTTGGTTCTGTTCAAGTAGAAGTGTAGCTGTCTATGTATGTCCAAAGAATGCAGAATTCTCTCCCCCTTATTCTGTGGGTTTGGATAAAAAGAAGGCAAATGAATAGTTTGGTTAAGGGCCACACTGGACACCTTGGGCATAAATGTCGGGTTTGTCCTCCAGAGAAACCCTGTCTGGATAAAAAATGATAAAGGGTTACACAGCCATGAGTGCCTGTAGCTCTGAGACTCATCTTGCAGAGGTTATTGCGAGGAGCAGAGCTGTTTTCCAAGATAAAAACTTTATATCAGTAGTAGCAGCTGGCTCAAAAGGAGGCAGGGTGAGTTTTTCCAAGACATAATTGAGGTCCCATGCTGGTATTGGTGATCTCCTTGGAGGCCTTACGTTTTTGGCCCCTCTGAGGTACTGCCTTAATAAAGGATGAGAAAAGATTGGTGGCTCTGTATTGTAATGAGCCAAAATGGCAGAGGCATGGATTTTAATTGATGAAAAGGATAGGCCTTTGTCCAGCATCTCAGTTAAGTGTTGCAAAATCTGAGGAATATTTGGTACAGCTATGTCAATTCCTTGTGCCGGATTCCAAGCACAGAATCTCTTCCATTTTGCAGTGTAAGATTTTCTGGTACTAGGCCTTCCAGCCTCCAAAATGACATCCATCACAGCTTTAGTGAGAGGTGCGTTTTGTATGACTACATTATCCGCCATGCTGCCAGATTTAAGGTCTTTAGTTGGCAGTGCAGGATCGGACTGTTTTGTTGAGATAGTAGATGAGATATTTGAGACAAGGTCCAGGCTGGGCATTGAGACAAGTTCCTTAGGATTGGATACCAGTACTGGCGGGGCCAGGCTGGGGCAATAAGTATCATCTTTGGCTTCTCTTGTCTGAACTTTAGGAGTACTTTGGGGAGGAGAGGCAGAGGAGGAAAGGCGTATATTGCTAAGCTTTTCCAGCTGAAAGATAATGCGTCCACTTTCCATGCTTGTCTGTGATAAGTCCTTGTGCAGAATCTTTTTATTTGGTAGTTGTGAGAGGAGGCAAATAGATCTATATCCGGGCATCCCCATTTCCTTGTTATCATGCTGAAGACTTGTGGGTCCAATTTCCACTCATGGGGATCCATGAGGTTTCTGCTTAGTTTGTCTGCCAGAGTATTTATCTTTCCTGGCAAGAATTGTGTCTGCAGATGTACTTGGTAAGTCAATGCTGTGTCCCACAAAGTCATGGCTAGTCTGCAAAGGTGGTAAGAATGAGTGCCTCCCTGCTTGTTTATATACCACATCACCGTGGTGTTGTCTGTTTTTATCAGTAGTTGTACCGGATGAAGTAGGTCCTTGAAGGCTGTCAGGGCATTCTGAACAGCTAGCATCTCTTTTTGATTGATATGTAGATGCATTTGGTTTGCGGACCATGTGCCTTGAATACATCTTCCTGCCATGTGGGCCCCCCAGGCATAATCTGATGTATCTGTTGTTAATGTCTGCTTGGCTGGGGGTACGGTGAATGGCTGTCCTTTGTTCTGGTGACAAGAGTTCGCCCACCATCGAAACTCCTGTTGCAGGCAGGGAATGAGGGTAATTATTGTTTCCAGGCTGTGGCAATGCTGAGTCCAAACACTTTTTAGTTACCGTTGAACAGTAGTGTTTCCAAAATATTTTCAGAAATGATCCTTCTGTGAGGATAATGAAGACAGATAAGAGTAAACTGGTTGCTGTGTTTAAAGCTGGCTCACTGCAGTTTTACAAATGATTGCTGCGGATTCAGCTCGTATATTAGTCACCAACAAAGAAACTGAACATGCCTCTATAGTTACAGATATTGATGTTTTAGCTATGTTTACTGGTGAATATATTTCACAAGAATTATTTGACGTTTGGGGACTGTATTTGGAATCCCACAGATCAGCAGAGATTTGGACAGACCTTTTAACTATATTAACTGAAAACATGTTAATGAATATACTGAAAAAAGTGTGTGTGTGTGTGTGTGTGTGTGTGTGTGTGTGTGTGTGTATATATATATATATATATATATATATATATATATATATATATATATATATATAGATATATAATTTATTTATTTTTTTTTGCTGGGAGCAAGTCTCCCTGCACCCCCTACTCCGATGAAAAGTGAATCAGATGACCATGCCTCAACAAAGTGAAGATATGCCATAAAAAATGTAGCTGAGAATCCATTTTCATTTAAAAAATATTCCACGGATTTATTAATAAGATTAAGAAAGTTATTGTTAAACGTTTACATATTCTGGTAACTGGTGATGTATATTCTGTGATCCTGCATAACATAAGTAGTTAATGGCTCTATGTCATGCCTCAGTAGGGTAAGACTTTACAATAAATACTTATATTTACTTGACGTATTACTAACTTTTTTTTTTGTTAGAGATTGAAATTACTGGCAGAAGCAAAGAAAGAGATTGGTGCTACTGAGGCACCCAGTTGTGTCTATTTAATCACGAGCTTTTGAGAAAATAATATCTGTAAAACAATGAGAGCATGTGAAGTACTATTTGTCTTATTGACTTTTTTTTGTGTGGGCAATAAAGACATTGAAAGTTTGAGATATTTTGTGAATGATTGATATATTAGTATTGCTTTCTTAAAATTTGCCTTGAATTATGGCAGCAATGCTATTAGATAGTTCACCTTTTTTCAATAATTTCACAGAACTTTGCTTATTAACCAAAATTTAAAGGAATGAATTTGATAGTAATGCACTTTTGTGTTATGGTCTCTTGCATTCTTCCTGTGAAAACATCACTATAGTATATGGACTGGCAGTAAGTTTAATATTTGATCTTTTCAAAGAAAACAAATAGCAGATCTAGGAAAGAGTTGTGTGTGTGTGTGTGTGTGTGTGTGTGTGTGTGTGTGTGTGTGTGTGTGTGTGTGTGTGTGTGTGTGTGTTCTCCAGAAGTTGTTTAAAAGAGTGAGAGTATTTGTTGCATTCAACACTGAAACTGGCTGGAGGTGAGTAGCACTAGACTTGACAGAAGAATCCATGAAGAATATAAGAGTATGGTGATGGCTTTAGAATGTAACCTACACATGAACTGTATTGAAACTGTTGTTAATAGTAAATGGCATATTTTGAAAAACTATCCAGATGTACTGAAGGCATTAATAAATAAGCTGTTATTTACAAATAAACTTAAAGATGACATTCGGACCTAATCTGTCTGGACATATAATTTGTAACCATTTTAGGTTCATGCTGTAGGTAGATTGGACACTCTAAATTGCCCCTGGGCGTGAGTGCGTGTGTGTGCCTTCTGTGGAAGGTCGGGTGCCTGGGTGGCAACTTGACACCGTGAAACTCCACTGCCAATCATGAGTGGACAGGTGATCTGCTGTGGCGACCCCTAACCGGGAAAAGATGAAAGAAGAAGTGGAGGCCCTGTTTTATCACCAATGGAACACGACCACTGAGTATTTTACTTTTAGTTTCATTTACAAGACTGCTAGTGCACTACGAGAGAAGCATTCTCTGCTGATAAAATGCTCAAAATCATATTTATGAGCCGTATTAGCTCATTCCCTCTAGTGGAGCTCTGGAAGTTTGAACTGTAATTTCCAATGGGCAGAGCCTAAGCTTTTTGATTTAAATATGAAGACATAATTTTATTATAAGAAATGTCCATATCTCTGGAACCACAGAGGTTACTAAAAAGGTGTAAATTTTAAATTCTTCAGCACAAACTATTTTTTAAAGTGGTAGTATTCTTTAGGTTCTAGGTCTTGGATTTTATAAGTCACAGTAACTGTTAAGTTTATACTATTTTGTAAACTGCTTACAATATCTCGGCAACCACTTAAGTTACACACATTCTGTCATCAGCATTTTGTTTAAGCAGCTGGGAGCTTTCATATGAGGCTAATCAGTTCTGTCTGTGCTACTTGGTTGTCAAGATATTTAGAAAAACAATTTAAATATATGAACAACAATTAATATCTCTTTAACTGCACTAGACAGAAGTCAAATATCAATACAGTTGTGTTTGCCGTTCTTTAAGCTTTAAGATGAAAACAATATTTTGTATGTAGCATGGTTTTGAAATTAATAATTCAAATATGAAAAAATATTTGATGCCTAAAGGCATCAGTAGGATAGAACTGCAAAAGCACCTGGAGGCGTCACTTGGCTGTAATGAGTTACATAATATAAAGCCATAACAACTCGTGTTTTGTAAAACACACCAACATTGCAAAAAATACAAATGATTTTCTTTTTGGTCTTGATCCTGAACTTTTAAATTCTAAGGATGGAGAAATCGAGAGTTTACTGGAAAAAAGGATATTAATTTGGCAAGTGTTATCTGGTACACGCCACTTTCTAGGCCTGAAAGATAATATAATTTTAAATTTGTTCTCAAGTTTAAGCCATTAAAAAACTGACAAATGTGTTAACACTGCTATGAATCTAAATCTAAATAAAAATCTGAAGCTGATACAAATTAATTATTTTGATATGTGATAATTTCTGTTTTATTTTAAGGTATGCGATGTGTATTTCAATATTAATGATATGCATCTTTTAAATCACGTTAGCACTTGAGCATCCTATTTAAGGAATTAATTATTTGATCTGTGTTTGTCTGCAGTATTTTAATAATAAATAAAACAAAAGTAGAACTTGGACCGAAGCTCCAAAGGCGGCGGTGTTTCCATATTCATAAAGGATGAGCGCACCTCCAGACTGGAAGCCCAACATAACGCATCAGAGATACTTCAGGTGCAGCTAACACTGGGTAAGACAGCAATTCAGGTTGTAACCTGCTATAGGTCCCAAACAGTGTCGCAAGTCTCACACTCCGTGTTCAAAGTACCCTGGAGAATATTAGGGTCCAACCTAACACTCATACTAGGTGACTTCAACTACCCCTCCATAGGTTCATAGGTTCATACTAGGCTATCTGCCCTGGGGCAATTATAAGCTTAACCCGATTCTGTATGGCTTACGCCACCCCTTGATTTGAGTATACTGTGCCCTTTTTAAGGTTTAGTTTACTGTGCCTCTGTCTAATAGTGACATGGGAGTAATCCCTGGGACAAACCTACGATCCCCCATCCACTTATCGAGATTCTTCTTGAAGAGATTCAGTGAGGTGCTCTGCCTCACATGAACTGGAATTCTGTTCCAGAGCGAAGGCAGCCTCTGGGTTATGAACCTGTCCCTCCAGCAAGTTCTATTTATTTCTGTGCTGAGGTTCAAGTCCCTCGAGCGTGTGGCTCTAAGGGATTTAGATTTACTGAGGTGGAGCATGTCCATTAATTCTGGATTTGACATAGCTTTGTATGTCAGGCATAGATCGCCTCGAAGTATGCGGTATGCAACTGAGTAGAGCTGGAGTTTTTTTAACCGAGCAGCATATGGCATCTGTTTGAGACCCTTGATCCTCTTGGTGAGATACTTTTGGGGTCTTTCTAATTGCTGCAGGTGTCGGGTAAGGTACATCCCAAAAGGGGCATTGTATTCTATGATGGGCCTGATGAGGGATGAATAAAGGGCACGATTACCTCTCTTGATCTAGATGTGAAACCCTTTGTGATGAGGTGGGCTATGTAGAAGGTCTTTCTAACCACTTTGGCAATGTGGTTTTCAAAGGAGAGATTGCTATCAACTTGGATCCCCAGGTCCCTAATAACTTTCTCTGTACTTAATGGGTTTCCGCCTATGTGGTAATTTGTGGGCACATTGTTTTTGCCAAAGGGTATGACTATACATTTTTTGGTATTTAGCTTTAAACCATGGCACTGGCACCAGTTATCTGTCTCTGTGAGACCTTTTTGAAGGATGTTTGTGTCAGCTGGAGAGTTGATTATTTCACCCAGTTTGCAGTCGTCTGTGAACTTGGTGAGCCATAGTCCTCCCACGTTTGCCTGTACTTCGGAAAAGTATATACCGAACAAGAGTGGTCCCAGGACAGAACCCTGTGGGACGCCACTTGTGACCGGTTTCGAGTCTGACATGGCTCCAGCAACTCTCACTCTGTGGGTTCTGTCTTTGAGCCAGTTTGCGACCCATCTTGTGACATAGGGGTTTATATTTAAGCTGGATAGCTTATCTATGATGCCCGAGTGGGGTATTGTGTCAAATGCCTTTGCAAGGTCCAGATAGGCTGTGTGGACTACCTTCCTTTCATCTATGGCTTTGGTGACTGTTTCAAAGAAGTCAACCAGGTTCAAAAGGCAGGATCTGCCCTTGACAAAGCCGAACTGGGTAGGATCTAGTGTCTGTAGGTCTCCAATGTCTTTGTTTATGAGCTCCATGATGATTCTCTCCATAGCCTTGCAGACTAAGCTAGTCAGGCTTATGGGGCGATAGTTTCCAGGGTCCGTAGAGGCTCCACCTTTGTGGAGTGGGACCACTGTTGCTGTACGCCATTCTGTGGGCACATATCCTGTAGTGAGGCTGAGATTGTATAGCTGTTTTATTTGAGGGATTAGTTCCTCTTGGAGTTCATGTAGGACGCAACTTGGGACGCCATCTGGTCCCATGGAAGCAGTGTTTTTTGCTTTGGAGAGGGCAGCCTTCACCTGAGCATCTGAGATGTTTGGGAGGCATTAACTGGGAAAACTACTCATGTGCCAATACACTTACCCAATGTTTCATGGAGTTCATTAATTCCAGTGCCCTGGACCAACTCATTCTTACCCCCCCCCCCACTAGAGGTAGCAACATCCTTGACCTGGTCATTACTAACATGGGCGACCGTTGCTGTACACAAATAGTCAGCTCCTCCCTGGTTAGATCTGACCACAAACTAATAACCTTGGAAATCCGCATCCCTCCCACCCCCACCCCCCACCCCACCCCCGCAAAGATGATCACCATGGAAAACTTCTCCAAAGCTAACTTTGGGCTCCTAAAACAGAGGTGGCTAACTTCACGGCGCCCATACAAATGGGGAATAGTTGCATGACTGCCTAATCATACACCAATGCAGTGTACGAACATGTACACAAATGCATGGATCTCGCCATACCCAATAGAACAAGACGCTCTCCTCCAAAAAAAGGAAGCCAATCTGGTGGTCCCCTGCCATAACAAACTCTACAACAGGTGGAGGAAACTGATGCGGATTAAGATGAATTCCCAAGACTGAAAAAACTCCCTTATGAGCCTTAACAAAAAGTTGACATTCCTCATCACATCCTCTAAAGCTAGCTATGAAAACAGAATTGCAGCAGACAGTAAAGACAACCACAAGGCCTTCTACAGTTATGTAAAGAATCTCCATACAATACCCAGATTTGCTCTGAGCTACTGCACAATGGTACCTTCTATACCGAGCCAACAGATATTGCCAATATACTGGCTGACATATTGCAAACTTTACCCCTCCCCCCCCAAAGGACCAATCACAATACCAGTAGATTGCCAGGCACCCAGTATTACTGCTGCACAGGTTAAAACAGCACTGTCCAAGGCCAAGAATACAGCTTCTATGGGACCTCACAATATCCCTGGCTGTGTTCTTCATGAACTACAGAGTGAACTGGCACCTCACCTGTGTGCCCTGTTCAATCACAGCCTCACCTCCGGCTTTTTCCCTACCGAATGGCGCAGTGCTACAGTCATCCCTCTGCACAAAGGAGACGTGACTACAGATCCTGGGAACTATCGCCCCATTAGCCTGACTGGTCTGATATGCAAAGCTATGGAACACATCATCATGGACCTAATAAACAAGGATATAGGGAATCTCCAAACTCTGGATCCTACATAGTTTGGTTTTGTGAAGGGTAGATCATGCCTGCTCAACTTGGTCGACTTCTTTGAATCTGTCACCAGAGTTGTGGAGGAAGGCAAGGTGGTTCATACAGCCTACCTTGGACTGGCCAAGGCCTTTGATACCATTCCCCACTCAGGAATCATAGAAAAACCTCACTAAGCTATGCACCAACCCCTATATCACTAGGTGGGTTGCAAACTGGCTCACAGATAGAACCCACAATGTGAAAGTAGCTGACTCCAAGTCAGACTGACGACTAGCCATGAGTGGAGTCCCACAAGCTTTGGTCCTGGGTCCTCTCCTGTTTAGTATCTACTTCTCTGAAGTCCAGGCCAACATGAAGGGACTCTGGCTGACAAAGTTCACAGATGATTGCAAGTTGGGAGCTATTATTAACTCTCCAGGTGACGCTGACATCCTGCAGAATGGCCTCACTGAGACCAACGACTGGTGTCAAAACCATGGCCTTAAGCTTAATGCCAAAAAATGTTGTTATCCCCTTTGGGAATAATCCGGTTCCCATAAATTGCCACATTGATGGTAGTCCACTGAATGCAGAAGGTGTAATAAGAGATCTGGAAACACAGGTTGACAGCAATCTCTTTTTTTGATCACCACATTGCCACTGTGGTCTCTGTCTTTCTGTGTGCACATCTCATTACTAAGGGGTTTACATCCAGGAAGAAAGAGGTCATTGTCCATCTCTACTCTTCCCTCATTAGGCCAGTCATCACGTACAATGCCCCATTTGGTATGTACCTCACTAGACACCTGCAACAACTGGAGAGGCTGCAAAAGTACCTCGCAGAGAGGATCCTAGGCCTTAAATACTTGTCCTACATGGACGGACTCAAAAAACTCAAACTATTCTCTGTCTCGTATCACCTACTTAGAGGCAATCTCTGCTTGACTTGCAAAGCCATGTCTGACCAAGCTCTGTTAGAAATGCTACATCTAAAGTAATACAAATCCGTCCGTACCACACGCTCCAAAGACCTCAACCTCATTACCACAATCCAACAGAATGTACTGGAGGGACAGGTTCATAACCCAGAGACTGCCCATGCTATGGAATAAACTTCCCATACATGTCAAGCAGAGCACCTCGCTGACCATCTTCAAGAGAAATCTTGATGAGTGGATGGGAAATAGAAAATTCACCCTGGGGATAACTCCAGTGGCTCTACTCGACAGAGGCACTGGGAACTAAGGTTGGGTGGCACAATGCCAGGGTAATCCTATGGCTAGGCTTGTAAAGGCCCCAGGGCCATTAGCCTAGTACACACCTATGAACCGAAAATACATGTTAAGTCCCAAGAAAGAGTGGTGATGGTTTAATTTACTCTGGCATTGCTGCATTTTTCAGATCTAAACAAATTATACAATTTAGTAGTAGCTGATTCTTTAGTACATCTTCCAAAAAATCCATGTGTCTGTCGCATTCTGCATTTTACATTGGATTTTATAAAATAAAATCTGCACCCCCTTCTACCCTGTGTTCTTTGTAGTTGACTCTAGACTGTGTTTTGTAAGCCAAATTGCATGACCATTTCATCAAATTATGTCATTGCATAGATGCTTATTCCCTATCTTTAGCATCAAGATGTAATACCCTTGTAGTTGGTTATAGTCCTGCCAGTGCAGAGGTGAATGTGTGGGGATATTAGCCATTTGCAAATGATGAAAAGCAAGATTAAGCTTTTGACTTTCAGTTAAATTGTTTTGCTTGAAGCCTTTGAGGGCTGAATGTGCTGTTGCCCAGAATTCTGGTAATGTAGGTATTTGCATGGCCTAATCCTATCACCTGACTTGGAGACATACAGCCAATGTCATTGTGGGACCCAAAATGTGTTCTTCTGAGTGCATGCTCCTAAGTTTACTTCTAGGCAACGGCTTCGAGAGCCGCAAGCCTGTCCTCGGGTTATATACCAGAACACCGCCCCCTCCTATAATCCATCCTGCTTTGCCCCATTGTTCCCCTGAAAGGGCATGACCATCCTTTCCTGAAAGCTTTATTAATCGCCTAAGCTACTATTTAAACTCTGCTGACTTTGTAGTTAGAACTTTATCCCAATGTACCACAGGAGCTCACTTTATCTTAGATTTCTAGCTACCGAAAACTGGTTAACCACTCAGCAAAAAAAATAAACATGTCCAGATATTGACTGGCTGTGTTTGAGTGGCACTGTGGATAAGTGTTGTCACCTCAAAGCAAGAGGTTTTCTGATTCAATTCTCTGCTGGGGTGTGCCGTCTCTGTGGAGTCTGTATGTCCTTCCTGTGCTTGCATGGGTTTCCTCAAGGGGCTCCGGTTTCCTCCCACATTCCAAGTACATGTAGTAGATAGATTGGACACTCTAAATTGGCTATAGGTGTGTGTGGCCATGCAAGAGTGGGGTGTGAAAGAACTACCGCAGCAGGGCTGGCCACCCAGTGATGTAAAGCTTGGCTCTAGATGATTGTCACTGTTGAAATGGTACACTGACCCCATGTGAAAAAAATGGGAAGGACAGGTGATGGATGGATGGACTGACAGGTTGTGGTAATCAAAGCAATTTGAAGAAATAGTATGAAATCCAACAAGGGAGGAAGAATATTGGATATTGTGCTGACAGATTTGTTGTTTTTTTCCTGCTCCACAATGATGGTTATATACTCAAACAGATCAATAAATCAATTATCCTTGCTAGGTTTCACAAATGAAAAGTAATACATGATAAATGAGGAGGCGCTTGTGAAGGCAGACTGGGATGCTGTCCCCAAATATCCTGATCTGTTTAGGATACTGCAGACAAGTTCTTTGGTATTAATTATTATGTTTATAAACTTAATTATTATATTTATATAAAATCCACATCTAAGCCATGTCCCACACCCAACCAAATTCCCATGAATAGACCCAAAAATAGCCCTTTACTACTAAGCTTAAATATCCGTAGCATCAATAACAAAGTGCACCTACTCCATGCTTTACTATCCAACTACTCCCCTGATATACTGTCATTAACTGAAACCTGGCTAAAGCCCACTACATCAAACACTGAGTTCCTCCCAACAGGAAACTATGTACTACACCACTTTAGACTGCCTAAAAAGGGGAAGGGGGTAACATTAATTTAGAAAAGCAACCTACAAATTGACACCACCAGTCCTGAAATCCCCCCTGTTAATAATTCTAAACTCCTTCTAGCCAAACTCAAACTTAGTGACAAAAAAATCAATGTTATCACGTTACATACCACCAGGTAAGAATATTGAGTCCCTAGAAACACCCCAAACACTTGGTAAATGATAATCATCCCCAAGTAAACGTCATCCTAGGTAATTTTAATATTGACTGGAACACATACTCAAGTACTAACCCCACCACCCATCTTGATCTTTATAGCTTATTCCAAATCATTCAATCTAGCACCAGACAAGGAAATAGTAAATCAAAACAAAGTCTCCTAGACTGGGTCTTAAGTGCGATCAACACTCCATATCATGCAGGAGTCCTTCCAGACTCCCTTAGTGACCACCAACCCACCTTCTTACTAAAATACAAAACCCAAGCTAAATCTACACTCCTATTTCAAATTACCGGGAACAAAAATGAGTTTGACCTATTCAACTTCAGACTTGAACTAAAACACTATTCTCCTGGATAAAAAGAACCATTTCCTACAACTCCAAAGCAAGCTCAGATGCTCATAAGCCTAGTACTTATTATACAGCAGGAACTTCTTATTGTAACATTTGTTAATGTCTGTTATGTAATTCACAGATAAAGATTCTAGTTGTCTACTGATGTACTATGTTCTTCATCTGTAAATATGTTGTAAGTAATTGCTATGTTAAATTGTTAATCGCTATGTAATCCAATGTAACTACTGTCTGTTTATTTTAACTGTGGAGCTTTTCTCCCCGGGCCTCCGCTGAAAATGGACTTGCGTCCAGTCGGACACTCCCGGTTAACAAATGTAAATAAATAAATACCATAACTGGAACACTAAAAGTACTACCCCTAGAACAAGCAGTAACCCAATTCAACAATACTTTCCTACAGATCTTAAATAATCATGCCCCAGCTCGTACCACTAAACTCAAAATGAATTCAGACCCTGGATCACCAGAGAGACTAAAAAAAAAGATAGCACAAAGGAATAGAGCCTGGAACCTATAGAGAGCTACTAAAACTCTAGCAAATAGGGTACAATTCCAAAAAACTTAGAAATGAAACAAAAAAAAATATCCTCCTGGATAAAAAAAACTATTTCCTACAACTCCAAAACAGGCATCAAAATAACCCCAAAAAGTTCTGGGCAGGAATAAATAAACTACTCCACCCTGGCAAACTATCCACTACTACCAGTATCACAGATATACCTGACTCATTCAACAAATGCTTCATAAAAACCATCTCCAAACTAGCTCAAAATCAACCCACTATTACCACCACCAATTTCCCTGAACCTGTAGGCAGACCAAAAACAACCTTCCAATTCCAACCCATCCCCACCAACTATGTCAAAAAATTATTAAAACTTAAACCTACCAACTTAGAAGCTGACTGCATCCCTGCAGAATGCCTACAGCTGGCATCTAATGAACTCCCTTACCCCATCTCTATCCTCCTTAACAGATCCATATCTGAACATACCATCCCACCGATCTTGAAAACCTCCTACATCATCCCTCTACACAAAGGTGGTGCTTCCACTGACCTTTCCAACTATCGCCCAATTGCCATCCTGTCCCCACTAGCACAAATACTTGAAAAATGCATACACCACCAACTCATGCCAT
The DNA here is from genome assembly GCF_019279795.1 of Protopterus annectens. Taxonomy (NCBI): domain Eukaryota; kingdom Metazoa; phylum Chordata; order Ceratodontiformes; family Protopteridae; genus Protopterus; species Protopterus annectens. The sequence goes on along the minus strand of NC_056725.1, from coordinate 82,806,103 downwards.
ACTTGCTTAATAACTAACTTATTTCTGCCACACAACATGGATTCCGCCCTGCCCACAGCGCAACCACAGCCCTACTCTCTTTCACAAACCACATCAACTGAAAAAAACACCAGCGTGAGTACTGAAAAAAGAGATGAAAGGCGTAAATCCAATGCTGAACGCCTGAATCAGGGAACAAAACTGTAGCAAACCTCTGAATAAATCCAGCAACCAGCAAGTGAGCTCGCAAGATAAGACGATTTTATTAAACCAAAGACAAGGTTAAGCGCTTTCACCCACGGATGGTGGGCTTCATCAGAACAATTAACAATGACAATTCCATGATTTAAATACTAAGTTTGGCGCCAACTAAAACAATTAGCTGTTTAAAACTGCAGCGCTTTCTAAGCTGTCAGGTCCTAAAGCACTACAAATTCCGTGACTTTTGTGTTTCACATAAATGAATTCTATAAAGTTCATACTAGACAAAAATGTAAACAATTACCTATCTAATGAATATTAACTATCTAATGAATTGTTAATGCATCTTAAAAATACTAATAAAAAACTAAACCTACTAAAAATACTAAAACTAATACTGAGTCAAAATAAAAAGCTAAAAGAACAACATTGTTGTTATGCACACCACTAAAAAGAAACCGTAAAGTACATTCAATATTCCAGAATAGGTTTAACCGGTATATATTCATTTAATCCCGGTGGTGTAGTAGCATCTGTCAAAATTTGCCAATAACATTCCCTGAATGCTAATTTTCCTTTTATATTACCCCCCTGGGATTCTGCTTAACACTTTCCAAAATGCTAAATCTAAACTCGTGTTCTTCACCCTTATTTATAATATGTTTGGCTAAAGCATTTTTATCGTCTTTTTTCCTAATACTATATATATGTGCATAAATCCTCTTTCTAAAGTGTTGTTCCGTCTTTCCTATGTAATAGGAAGGACATGCCATGCATTTAGCCAAATATACCATGAATAATATAAAAGGTAAATTAGCATTCAGGGAATGTTATTGGCAAATTTTGACAGATGCTACTACACCACCGGGATTAAATGAATATATACCGGTTAAACCTATTCTGGAATATTGAATGTACTTTACTGTTTCTTTTTAGTGGTGTGCATGACAACAATGTTGTTCTTCTAGCTTTTTATTTTGACTCGGTATTAGTTTTAGTATTTTTAGTAGGTTTAGTTTTTTATTAGTATTTTTAAGATGCATTAACAATTCATTAGATAGTTAATATTCATTAGATAGGTAATTGTTTACATTTTTGTCTAGTATGAAATTTATAGAATTCATTTATGTGAAACACAAAAGTCACGGAATTTGTAGTGCTTTAGGACCTGACATCTTAGAAAGCGCTGCAGTTTTAAACAGCTAATTGTTTTAGTTGGCGCCAAACTTAGTATTTAAATCATGGAATTGTCATTGTTAATTGTTCTGATGAAGCCCACCATCCGTGGGTGAAAGCGCTTAACCTTGTCTTTGGTTTAATAAAGTCGTCTTATCTTGCGAGCTCACTTGCTGGTTGCTGGATTTATTCAGAGGTTTGCTACAGTTTTGTTCCCTGATTCAGGCGTTCAGCATTGGATTTATGCCTTACAAACCACATCAACCAAAACAGACACTTAGGCAAACTAAAATCTGCCATTTTTTTGGACCTGTCAGAAGCCTTTGCCATGGTCAACCATTCTAAATTACTCCATTCCCTCACTGATCTGGGCTTTAGTAATCCTGCATTAGCCTGGTTTCAGAACTACTTGCAAGGAAGGCAACAAGCAGTTTGATGGGACAACAATCTATCCTCACTGCTAACCATTACTACAGAAGTCCCTCAAGGGTCCATTCCAGGACCCCTTCTATTCTCCATATTTATTAATAATCTCCACAACATCTGCCTAGATGCAATTGTAATACAATACGCAGAAGACCCAACAATCATCTGCTCAGCAACTGATTCTCATGAACTCCTCTATATCACCCAAAAAGCCTTCCAATCTACCAAAGACTGGTTTCTTAGCAAAAATCTACTACTTAATCCCAAAAAGTTGCTATTCAAACCTAACAAATCCACCACTGTGCTCAACTTCTTTAACATTGTGTCCAGAGTTGGGACTATAATCTCTCCAGATACTCGCATAAAATTGCTAGGGGTTGTCATTGACAACAACCTCAAATTCGATATACATATAAATCAAACCATAAAAAACATCCACAGAAAACTTGGCAGTCTCTACAAAAATATACCATTTTTAACGCAACCTGCTAGAATAACCATAGCTCAAACTCACCTCCTCTCCACTCTATTCTAAGCTGCAACCATCTTCACCAACCTACCCAAAACTGAAATTTCCAAGCTCAACATCTGCTACAATCAAATAGCCAAATTTGCCACCGGTGCCTTCTACCGAGCACACCACTGTCACTCACTACATCAGCTTAACTGGCTTAAGTTCCTAATCTCTTGTCATTCCATCAGCTTTCTTTTGCTCACGAACTCCTACTACTTTCAGATAAAACCCCAGCACTTTTTAACAAACAACTACTACAAACCAATCCCAGACAACTTTGCTCTAGTGATAAAAGACTTGTCAAGGTGATCAAAAGCAATAACACAGCAGGTGATTCCCTCTTCCAAAATTACATAGGCAAAATTTGGAAAACGTTACCTTCTGCAACTACCACTGCCAACTCAGGTTTAATTCAAAAATCAACTCAAAGAACACCCAAAACTCTCATGGATATGCTCCTGAACCCCCCCCCCCTCAGACTGACCTCCCACTCCCACCTTCTTCCCTTCTTTTTACTCCCTGTCACATCCCCCTTTTTGATGCAAAACAGTAACTCCTACATATGGTCCCCCGCCTCCTATCATCTACCATGACAGTTCAATAGTATTCTCCTTCCATCCTGAACTCTACTGCTAGTCGCAAACTGAACCCTAACATCTCATCTAACCTCCTCTTACATAGGTTTGTCTCTGACAATTGAACTACTGTAATCTCTTAGTAACTTTTGTATTCTCTTTTTTTTAAATTCACAACAATGTAACCTTTTACTTTCTGCATTTACCAATGTTATTTGCATGCTGTGTTATTTAATCTGAGGAGCTTTTCTCCCTGGTCCTCCACTGAAAATGGACACGTATCCAATCAGACTCTACCGGTCAACAAATGTAAAATAAAAATAAATTTTCTTTCGGCTGCTCCCTTTAGGGGTCGCCACAGCAGATCATCTGTTTCCATTTTCTTTCTGTCCTCTGCATCTTGCTCTGTCACACCAACCATCTGCATGTCCTCTCTCACCACATCCATAAACCTTATCTTAGGCCTTCCTCTTTTCCTGTTACCTGGCAGCTTCATCCTTAGCCTCTTTTTCCCAATATACTCTGCATCCCTCCTCAGCACATGTCCAAACCAATGTATTCTTGCCTCTCTGGCTTCGTCTCCAAACCTTCCAACCTGGGCTGACCCTCTAATATACTTATTCATAATCCTGTCCACCCTCATCTCACCCACTGCAAATCTTAACATCTTTAACTCTGCCATGTTCAGCTCTGACTCCTGCCTTTTTGTCAGCGCCATCATCTCCAACCCATATAACAAAGCTGGTCTCACTACACTCTTGTAGACCTTCCCTTTCACTCTTACTGGTACTCTTCTGTCACAAATCACTCCTGACACTCTTCCCCACGCCATCCTACCTGTTCTCTCTTCTTCACCTCTCTTCCACACTCACCATTACTCTGAACTGTTGATCCTAAGTATTTAAACTCATCCACCTTTGCAAGCTCTACTCCCTGCATCCTCACCATTCCTCTATCCTCCCTCTCATTCACACACATATATTCTGTCTTAGTTCTGCTAATCTTCATTCCTCTCCTCTTAGAGCATATCTCCACCTCTCCAGGGTCTCCTTAACCTGTTCCCTACTCTCACTACATATCACAATGTCATCTGCAAACATCATAGTCCACGGGGACTCCTGTCTGATCTTGTCTGTCAACCTGTCCTTGACCATTGTAAATAAGGAAGGGCTTAGAGCTGATCCTTGATGTAATCCCACCTCCACCTTAAATGCATCCGTCACTCCCACTGCAGCCCTCACCGCTGTCACACTAACCTCGTACATATCTTGTACCATTCTTACATACTTCTCTGACACTCCCAACTTGCTCATACAATATCACAACTCCTCTCTAGGCACCCTGTCATATGCTTTTTCTATGTCCACAAAGACACAATGCAACTCCTCCTGACCTTCTCTGTACTTCTCCATCAACACTGTCAGAGCAAACATCGCATCTGTAGTGCTCTTTCCTGGCATGAAACCAAACTGCTGACCACTAATTATCACCTCCCTTCTTATCACCTACCTTCTTAACCTAGCTTCCACTATCTTTCCCATAACTTCATGCTGTGACTGATCAATTTAATCCCTCTGTAGTTACTACAGCTCTGCACATTACCCTTATTCTTAAAAATTGGTACCAAAACACTATTTACCATTCCTCAGGCATCCTCTCACTTTCCAGGTTTTCATTAAACAATCTAGTTAAAAACTCCATTACCATTTCACATACACTTCTCCATGATTCCACAAGTATGTCATCTGGACCAACAGCCTTTCCATTCTTCATCCTCTTCATAGCTATTCTTACTTCCTCCTTGCTAAATTGCACTTCATGACTCACCATCCGCACATCATCCAACCTTCTCTCCATCTCATTCTCTTCATTTATCAGCCCACAAAGTACTGTTTCCATCTGGTAACCAATAGGAACACCGATAAAACCAGCAAAACCAGATCCAACAAACGAGGCTAGGAAAACCAGCTGAACAACCAAAATTTATTACACTCCAGGTAAGCGCTTTCGTCTGGTAACCATGACCAGACGTCATCAGATAATTTCAATAAATTAAAACCCTTCTATTTATATACAAATGATTTAAGGCAATAAACTAATCAACCAATGAAATTTGATATTAGTACAGTATAATAGGATAATGCATTCAAATGTCAGCAGCAACCATATCCCTGAACAGTTCATTCCAGTGTAGCAAATCAAAAGTAAGAAGTTACACCAATTAAACTAAATAAAAGCACAAGTAAATAGAACTGATGAAGAAATACATATGAATGGTAGTTAGAAAAGTACATTAAAATACATGAAAAACAAGACCTGATTTTTATATGAATAATCTAGGCATATAAGTTCATAAATCTGTGTACAAACAGTACAATGCTAGAAAAATTTTATTTTTTTAAAAAAATAGCATATTTTAAAGAATATACACCTTTTATATATAAATAAAAAGTAAGTTTTAAGCTATAAATAAATAAATGTACCTATACAAACTAGGGACAGAACACTAAATCTAATCACCTATTGAATACTTTTAATTTCAATTTACTCACAATTGAAATCATATTGTTTAGCCCTGGGGGAGAACAAGCATTTAAGAAAAGCTGCCACAACGTTTCCTTTTTTTCCAAGTGTATTTTCCATGGACCACCCCTTGCCTGACTTGTAATCTGTTGTAACGCAACAAAATTAAAACTATGTTCAGGGCAAATTTTAATATGTCTATACATAGCATTTTTCTCATTTTTTTTTGCTTAATCTCATACATCATCTTCTTCTTTCGGCTGCTGCCGTTGGGCGTCACCACAGCAGATCAACAGTTTCCATTTCTTTCTGTCCTCTGCATCTTGCTCTGTAACACCAACCACCTGCATGTCCTCTCTCATCACATCCATAAATCTTATCTTAGGCCTTCCTCTTTTCCTGTTACCTGGTAGCTTCATCCTTAGCATCTTTGTCCCAATATACTCTGCATCCCTCCTCAGCACATGTCCAAACCAACGTAATCTTGCCTCTCTGGCTTTGTCTCCAAACCTTCCAACCTGGGCTGACCCTCTAATATACTTATTCCTAATCCTGTCCATCCTCATCACACCCAGTGCAAATATTAACATCTTCACCTCTGCCACGTCAAGCTCTGACTTCTGCCTTTTTGTCAATGCCACTCTCTCCAACCCATATAACATAGCTGGTCTCACTACCCTCCTGTAGACCTTCCCTTTCACTCTAACTGGTACTCTTCTGTCACAAATCACTCCTGACACTCTTCTCCACCCACTCCATCCTGCCTGTACTCTCTTATTCACCTCTCTTCCACACTCACCATTACTTTGAACTGTTGATCCCAAGTACTTAAACTCATCCACCTTCCCCCATCTGTACTCCCTGTATCCTCACCATTCCTCTATCCTCCCTCTCATTCACACACATATATTCTGTCTTAGTCCTGCTGACCTTCATTCCTCTTCTCTCTAGAGCATATCTCCACCTCTCCAGAGTCTCCTCCACCTGTTCCCTACTCTCGCTACCGATCACAATGTCATCTGCAAACATCATAGTCCACAGGGACTCCTGTCTGAACTTGTCTGTCAACCTGTCCATCACCATTGCAAATAAGAAAGGGCTTAGAGCTGATCCTTGATGTAATCCCACCTCCACCTTAAACACATCCATCACACTACCCTCGTACATATCCTGTACCACTCTTACATACTTCTCTGACACTCTGACTTCCTCATACAATACCACAACTCCTCTCTAGGCACCCTGTCATATGCTTTCTCTAAATCCACAAAGACAAAATGCAACTCCTTCTGACCTTTTCTATACTTCTCCATCAACACTCTCAGAGCAAACATCACATCTGTAGTGCTCTTTCCTGGCATGAAAACCATACTGCTGATCACTAATCATCACCTCCCTTATTAACCTAGCTTCAACTACTCTTTCCCATAACTTCATGCTGTGACTGATCAGTTTAATCCCTCTGTAGTTACTACAGCTCTACACATCACCCTTATTCTTAAAAATCGGTACCAAAACACTTTTTCTCCATTCCTCAGGCATCCTCTCACTTTCCAAAATTTCATTAAACAATCTAGTTAAAAATTCCACTGCCATTTCACCTAAACACCTCCATGCTTCCACAGGTATGTCATCTGGACCAACAGCCTTTCCGTTCTTCATCCTCTTCATAGCTATCCTTCTTCCTCCTTGCTAATCCACTGCACTTCACGATTCACTATCCGCACATCATCCAACCTTCTCTCCCTCTCATTCTCTTCATTCATCAACCTCTCAAAGTGCTCTTTCCATCTGATCAACACACTCTCCTCGCTTGTGAGTACGTTTCCCTCATTATCCTTTATCACCCTTACCTGCTGCACATCTTTACTAGCTCGGTCCCTCTGTCTAACCAATCAGTACAGGTCCTTTTCTCCCTCCTTAGTGTCCAACCTTTTATACAACTCATCATATGCCTTATCCTTTGCCTTTGCAACCTCTCTCTTTGCCATGCACCTCATCTCCTTATACTCTTGTCTACTTTCTTCATCTCTTTGACAATCCCACTTCTTCTTCGCCAACCTCTTTCTCTTTATACTCTCCTGGACTTCTTCATTCCACCCCCAGGTCTCCTTGTCCTCCTTCCTCTTTCCAGATGTCACACCAAGCACCTTTCTAGCCATCTCTCTTACTAGCTCTGCTGTAGTTACCCAGCTATTTGGTAACTCTTCAGTGCCACCCAGTGCCTGTCTTAACTCTTCCCTGAACATCACCTCACAATTACCCTTTTTCAATTTCCACCATTTGATCCTTGGTGCTGCCCTCACACTCCTCCTCCTCCTCTTCTTGATCACCAGTGTCATCCTACAAACCAATATCCTGTGCTGCCTAACTACACTTTCCTCATACATATGTTCATAAATTCGTTGCCCTAGCTTGTGTTGTGTTTTGCCAATATAAAATGCTTGGCACTGGCAACAAATAACAGCATATACAACCCCTTGGGTGTAACACTTGTCTTTCCCCTTAATACTAATTTCTTTGTCCCTAATTTTTATCTTAGTTGTTTTTAAAATATATTTACATTATTGACACATTCCACATGGTAGCATTTGACCCATTTTTCAAATTTCTTCCTCTTCTAAAAATTACTTGCGGACACCTACCGAATGTGTCACCCATCCCCTGGTCCTGCATAGGGATGGCCCAGTTCTTCTAATAATGTCTTGCACCAGACAATTGTCAACAGTATAGGTACTTATAAAAGGGCACATTGCCGCCTTATGATTGTTTAACCTAGTTCCACAACTATTATCACCAGGGGAAAGACCTATCACCGCCTGGTCATTATTCATAATCCTGCTATCATTAGCAGCATTTGCCCTGTTGGGAAATAGAGGTCCATAAGCTCGGTCTGACATGTTAGTACCATTGTTATATATTGTAGCCTTGATATTGCCTTCACCCATCTTAGAGATAAGTACATCTAGATATGAAATTACATTTTCCTGTACTGTATATGTAAAATTTAAAAATATAGTGCTACTAAGATCATCCATAAATGCTGGTATGTTCTCCTTAGGACCAATCCATGCCACAAACAAGTCATCCAAGTATCTTAAATACAATTGAATGTGTATAAAATGTAGAGAACAGAATAAAAAAAAATCTTTCCATCTTCTCAACACACTCGCCTCACTTGTGAGTACATTTCCCTCATTATCCTTTATCACCCTTACCTGCTGCACATCTTTCCTAGCTCGGTCCCTCTGTCTAGCCAAGTCCTTTTCTCCCTCCTTAGTGTCCAACCTTTCATACAACTCTTCATATTCCTTATCCTTGGTCTTTGCCACCTCTCTCTTTGCCATGCACCTCATCTCCTTTTACTCCTGTCTACTTTCTTCATCTCTCTGACAATCCCACTTCTTATTCGCCAACCTCCACCACCAGGTCTCCTTGTCCTCCTTCCTCTGTCCAGATGTCACACCAAGCACCTTTCTAGCTATCTGCCTTACTAGCTCTACTGTAGTTACCCAGCTATTCGGTAACTCTGCACTGCCACCCAGTGCCTGTCTTAACTCTTTCCTGAACTCCACCTCACAATTACCCTTTTTCAATTTCCACCTTTTGATCCTTGGTGCTGCCCTCACACTCCTCCTCCTCTTCTTGATCACCAATGTCATCCTACAAACTGCCATCCTATGCTGCCTAGCTACACTTTCCCCTACCACCATTTTACAGTCTCCAATCTCCTTCAGACTGGCCCTTCTACATAAGATATAATGCACCTGTGTGCATCTTCCTCCACTTTTGTATGTCACCCTATGCTCTTGTTAAAATGTGACCACAGCCATGTCCATCCTTTTCGCAAAATCCACCACCATCTGACATTCTGCATTCCTTTGCTTAACACCATACCTACCCATCACTTCCTCATCCCCTCAGTTCCCTTCATCAACATGCCCATTGAAATCTGCTCCAATCTCCACTCTCTCACCCTTTGGTACAGTCATCACCACTTTATCCAACTCACTCCAACATTTTTCTTTCTCATCCATCGCCCACCCAACTTGTGGAGCATATGCACTAACAACATTCATCATTACACCATCAATTTCCAGCTTCATAAACATCACTCTATCCAACACTCTTTAATACAGACTGAAGATGCACACCATTCTGTATCGGAGATCCCTCCCCCTCCAGCCACATACACTCTTACAAGCCTTTTTGTGTCTGTCTCCATAGAAGCAGATAGGCTATTCTCTATGTGAAATATTTTCCATAGGATCACATGTACTGTGTGTTGCACATCTGTTAAACACCACAGTCCTGCATGAGCCATCCTTTCTCTATTATTTATTTTCAAACTCCCATCAGCCAGCATGTCCATTCTGTATCCCATATGTGCTTCATCACAGACCCATACCAGTCATTCCGCTACACATGCATGTTCCCGAATATTTAGCCACAGATTTAACTTTGGCCTGGCTCAGAATGTGTAACTACAATGACATTATAATGTTTATAGCATGCTGTGGCTAACTCATGACACAGATGTTTCAGTATTGTTACATGTACTAATTTTCTTACTGCAGAACTGTGCTTTGTGTTCATTAGCACCACTTATTCCTTTTTTTTTGGTGTTTGGTGTGGCCTTCCTCTGCTCAGGACATGGTTCAACCACCATAGCTTCTTCACTCTTTCTCCTGTTGAATCAGGAGAAATGCTTTGGAGAAGTGAGCCCACTTTACCCCTTGGACCTGGAAAACTTGATCCTTCCTGGTCCCTGACTTGCTGTTCACCATAAATATTGGCGATGGTTTAAAAACTAGAGACCATTTGGGTTCTGTAGGTAAAACTGGCCAGGCATATCAGACAGCGGGGGGCTTACTTCATCCTTTGTTTACATTCAGCTTACTGTATGCAGTCCGCACGTTGCTGTGACATCTCCTGTATGCCAGGGGTCATCTTTTTTCTGGGGATCTCCTTCTACTCCTCTAGAAGACACCATGTGGTTGCCCTTCTTTCCCTCTTAGCTACGCTGGTGGGATCAGTCCTGTTTCCAGACCCAGGTTGCCAGTTTTTGCAATAAGTTGTCCTGTCTCTATGCTGGGGGGGGGGGGGGGTATGTCTACGCATTTTGTTTTTAATTGAAAATGACATCCTCAGTCAAACTGTAGAACCAATTAAACCAATGACCAACTCAAAACTAGTGCTGATGGACAAAGGCTGACATTTACCAAGCTAGCAGTAACACAAACCAATTTTATTGAAAAGCTTCATTCCTAATAATCACAGAACTTCATCGTAAAATTGGATTGTGTTACTGCTGGCTTGGTAAGTATCAGCCTTTGTCCATTAGCACTAGTACTGAGTTTGTCGTTGGTATAACGAAAAATAAATTGACAAAATTGATATGATCATTTAATGCAATTTAGTTTGTCTTTTTTTCTGTACTTGTTTCCCAGGAAGATGTTTTTAGTTTGGAACTCTATGGAACAATAAATTGCATGAGAGGGTGCAGTTGCCCATCGTACTCCATGATGAGGAACAAAAACTTATCCAATACCGTAAGAATGAAGAATCAGCAATCCTGAATGAAATGGAAAAAAATCTTGACTGCACTGGAAGTGATGCTGTGGCCACACACTTGTCTAAATCTAATAATAAGTGTGAGTTCAAGAAAAAAGTATTGGGGAGACAGGAATCGAAGGAGGAAGATACTGAATACCTTAAACAGTATGTTATGGCCACTCAGGAAGCCATATTGAATGACAAGTCAGAGCCTGGAAAATGGGGAACTATTGGCTTTCTAACAGTAAGCATTCTTTTTCATTTTTGCTTTTGTGCATGCTTTGTTTTGGAAAATGGAAATTTAAGTTTTCAGCTGATGTGAAGAAACATCTGGGATATGTATTGGCGATCTAAATATTGTAGAAGTGTATTGTTAGTTTTGAGTTACTTTTATTCATTTTTTTTTGTAAATTACTGCACAGATGTGTAAATCTGATCCTTGGCCTTACATGGAGGTAAACCTCATTGACTACCAGCTTGTCAAAACAAATCCACCAATTATGACAATAAGGCGGAAGGTAAAACTTTTTTGTGGGAGAGGCAAGCCCCCCAACTCCACAGCACCCCCACATTTCTATATGAATTGATTTTGAGCTTGTTGAAACTGAGCTTAAGTGAAAGACTTCCTTATCCCCATACTTCATTGATTTTTGCACCTAAAATTAGTGCTATGTTCAATGAGGTAGGTGCCAGTGATCATTTCTCTGATCGGTATAAAGATGTGCTTCTATCAGACAATTTGTTGGCATAAATAACGTTGTCTGTAATTTATATGCTCAAGTTCTTCCCTGTGGACTAAACCTAGTATGTAAAAGCAGTTCCATACAGGTGTTTGGAAACTGTATGAATGAAATTGTATAAGAAAGCGGGTCCTTACAGATGCCTTTTCTTTTTTTTTTTTTTTTTTAAAAGAGGTAGATTTACTAGGGGGTTACTACGTAATGTTGAACATTTAGTTAGATACAACATGCCTCATTAAAACACTCATTTTTGTTTATGGAGACTGGGTAGTACAAATTGGTCATAGTGTGTTAAGAGCAAAGGCTTAAGGGAGAAATCTTCATTAGTCAATGTAAGGGCACAGACATTAATAGGTATAGTCTCTGCAGTATGGAGGAACACACATTGGTAAGCTGCACAAAGATATTACCAGGCTTAGACAACATCCAGGTAGTTGGTATCTTGTCTGTTAACTTGTTTGGATGAACAGGATAGCGTGTGGCTCTCTAGCTTAGGTATTCTGGACATATTGTAACCGGCCTTTAGGTGCTTAGTGGGGGTGTTGCACTTTTTCATTTTAAATGTTGAATTTTATATATTTGTGACAAGTGGTGATCCAGATAGTTCAGAAATTTTGTGCATTTTTGTTTGATAAAGTGAGAATTTGTCACTCTTCTGTTATTGTGATTCTCTGTTCTCAGGACTTGACATTTTTTCATTAAGTGGAATTGCTTGTTACTCCCTTGTTCCAGTTCAGACATGACAAGTGTTTTAAATGTACTGAAACTTGGTTTCTTTTCTGCTTATATGGCTGAACTTTGCAGACTTTTCCTGAATAACGTCTGCTGGATTGTTTGGGGAAGGGAGGATGACAGAAACATTAAGTTTCTTCTGCATGTAGCCACAGATTTGACTGATTTTTCTGCACATTTAACTATTATTGCCTGTGTGAAGTTACTGCTCCAACATGGTAAGCCTCTGAGTATTTCTTTTCTTTTTTTATGGTGGTGCTTTTGGCAATAATGTTACTTCTGCATGTGATGATTTCAAATACCTTTTTCCTCAAGGTTGAATATTAAAAGGCTACTGTAGTGGTGTGTTTTTTTTTCATAGGTGGATAGAATTGCAGGTGGTGTAGCATTGTGTTATTGCTTATGTTTGCATTTTGTCCAGTATAACTGGAAGGGTCATCAACTCCTCCAAATATGTCATGATCACAGAATCAAAAAAAAAAAAAAGAATACTTCTGTATTGTGAAGAAAATGTGGTTTCTTCAGATAACTGCCACCGTGATCCATCATTTGGATATACTTTTAACTTGGTTTTCCAGCTAGATGTGATAACTCTGACTTGGGTGTGAAACTGTTCTTCTGGTCTCATCATTACCTGGTTTGATGTGAGTTGAGCTGCCTCTGCTGCAGTCTCCAGTTCTTTAACTGGTCCAAATCAGGAATGGAACAGCTGTCTAATGCAGGTGACACAGATGACCTTGCCTTAACTTGCCTTGTTCTACTGGAAATCCCTTAGTTTTCCCTGGATCGCTTTGTTCAGTTTATGTATGCCCTATCCATCTTGGTAGCTCATAAGCTCTATGCTTTAAAGTGGACTGCACTTAGGCTTATGAACAAATGCTGATATGTTTTTCTTTTGGAGGGTAGGCATGGATTGGATGAGCACTATGCTTAATATCAATCAGAAATCTCTCAAAAGAAGACCGTTGCATGTCAGGAGAGATGTGTTTTTGCGGAGGCCCTTTTATTTTATTTACTCACTTACTTTAACATTTGTTGACTGGTATACGTAGATCCTTCACTAACATTTATAATGTATATAGACAGCACTGATAAGGTGATTTGCCAATATAGAAAAGCTTAGTTGTTCACCTTGGTATGTGGTGCATAAACTGCCAATTCATCGTTTCTTCCCAACAGTGAATACTTTTCTCTTTTTAGTATTAATGTCCCTATGTCCATTATGGATAAAGGCTGTCAGCAAAAATAGTGTTATCCTGACAAACACCCCCCAACCCTTATTCATGTCCCTACTGCTCCCTCCCCCCCCTTTATGGACGTCCATGATACTAGTGACCCAAATGATTTGGGATGCATAGCTAGTCAGTGCCCTAGTGGTTGTTAGCCCTGTAGCAACCTAGGACCCTGTTAAAAAACATAAAAATTACATTGTTATATACTAAAACCATAGAGTGTAAACATGGAACTTAACCTTAGTGACATCAGCATAGGGAAAATGTTCGGTATATCCGTATACTTTGTATACACTGGACAGGCTCAAAGATGCTTCTATTAAAGTCTATGGAAGCACCTTAGCCTATCCCCACAGTTATCTCCCCATAGGATAACCTAAACTTATTTGGGCTATGTTTTTTTAATAAGCAGCTTATGACGTTTAGAAGTAGAGAGTAAGGCTATCAAGTATGCCCTAAGTGCATGTAACATTCATGGGCCCATAGATTCAGATTCATAACTAAGGCAAGGCAAACGGTGGCTGCTCCAGGTTCAAGATATTACCAGGTAAATCAGCACATGGTGGTAGAGTGGGAGGGTAGTAGTACTAACATTCAGAAATGAATGACAATATTGCATTTGTGGTCATTGCTGAATTACTTATGTTATAATTTAAATGTAGGAAGCTGTGGTTTGCTATGGTTTCAGAGCACAATGGATTTTTAACTGATAACCTAACTACAATTTTGGATAAGTTCATATGTAGTTACTAATCATGCAGTCGGGTAGATGATTGAGGAGCCTAGCTCCATTTTCCATATTCTCCACAGCACTGCCTGATTATGTTTTTTTAATAAACAGCTTATGACGTTTTTTTTTTCTTCATTATAGTACTGTACAAAAACATAAGCAAGTAACCACGTAGAAAATGCTTTGCAGCACTTATCTCACTGGATGCCACAAAAGAATGCCTGTATGATGGCAAAACACTTAGCATAAAATGCTAGCTAAATTAAAGTTACAAGATTTCTAACCTTCTGTTACCATCTGCTTGCACAGCTATTGCAAGAAATGTCCTATCTAAATTAGAATATGGGCTTCCACAACTAACACTTCAGTCATCACGCAATGCATAAATAGTGCAGTCTGCTGAAAACAAAATATATAGATTTTTTTTTTTTATTTGCATATTCCAAAATGTATCCCTGCGAGGCCCTAGTCCACAATAGGGCTACCCTTCTTCTTAGCACACTGCTATTCAAAGTACTAGAACCTTTTTATTGTCCACAATTGAAGATCAGACTGCCATTTAGAAACAAGGCTTCTCACTCAGAAATAGTCAAGATGATGAATTGTAGCCCACTAGGCCTCAATTCAAAGAAACTGTAGGTAAAATAACTTTCTCCAGGATAAGTGCTGCCACTTTGAAACTCCTTCAAATGAAGCAAAAAAACAGCAAACAGTGGAAGTCTATACACTCCCACTGAAAGATAGCCTGTTCTGAAAGCATCTGCAGATGGCTTCTCTGAATGGTTCAGCTGTCGGACATTGTATGACTACAGACCTCAAAAGTATTAATTTCACTTTTGATTTATTGTCTTCATAGTCTTGTAATCTTTGTGAATGTTTATCTCATTATATTTTGTTTCCCTGTCTGTTTATACTTCCTTGGCTGAAAACGTTCAACAGACCTGACCAGCCCATATACCTCAGTAAGTAAATAGGTTATCTGGCAGTGGGCATTCTCAGTATTCAGCAGAGGCTGATTGGTTGGTTGGTATAGTCTGAATGTATTCTCCGTGTTCCACAGAGCCTTGGCTCAAAACTCCAAGTAAATACAGTGATACACTTGTGTACCAAACGGCAAGTGACAGGGAGACGTTGTATAATATATAAACTGTATGGTAGATATACCATTGGTCAAAAGTTCAGTTAATTGAAGGCCAGTATATGTGACTGAAAATTATCTGATCACACATACCAACTTTTTAGTCTGTGCAAGATTGTGGTGCAGTAGAGGTCGGGGAATTTGCCCTTTCCCCACTGTAGTGTGATCTTGGAGTTGGTATATGTAATTATGAGGGTGTATGGGGGCCACAGTTTTTTTTTTTCAACAGATTGTCTTTTTGGGCAGTTATGCTGTATTAGGTTGCATTCGATATTTGTTTTGGCCATTGAATCTGTATTATTATTATTATTAATCTACATACATTTGTTATCTAGTTTTCCAAAAAAAAAAAAAAATCAAATATTGGATTTTCATATCAGTCCTCTAAGATTCTTAGTAGTCATAGTATAAGCGTTAATGTATGCATGATGGTTGGTGCTCAGGTAAAATATAGTTGTATATATTTTTTTTAGATATCAGAAAATGGTAAATAATCCAAGGCCATGTCTGTGTACATCATAATTCTGCATTTTTATGGATAGTGCATGTTTAGTCATAGTATCTTAATATCAATACTGGTAATACACAGCAGTGAGTGATTGCTGATTTTCATATCTCTATACCATATAAGTCTGAGCACGTGATGAGTAACATAAATCCTAATTATAGCAAATTAAGCATCCTATTACCATAATTAAATGTGAATTAATTTGAAGTGCATCATATTTTTAACAAGGAATGGATTCACTGATACATTGTACTGCTAACACAGCTACATAACCATGATGCTGTGTAGTCTGCTGAAGGGTATTTATTATAATGTGTGGTTGATGCTACTTTTGTAATGCTGTCTGAAAGTTTTCATTTACTTGAGTCACATGATATGGAAGCCATTATGTTTTAACTGTTTGTTTTACCATAATTCTTTGCCTTGAATTTAAGATGTTATCTTGATGCATTCTCTCTGGAATGTGCAGTACACAGTGAGCTGTCTTTAATTGGGAGGAATTGAGTGCTGTATAGTGAGTCTTAGCTTCTCTGCTAGTGACAACATTTTGTTTCACTGTTACAACTCTGTAAGCCTGAACATAATTATAAGCTTCGTTAAATTTTTGTGTATTGTGCAAGTGTAAATGGGGCTTGTTAGTGTGACTTCCGTCACTATGTGCCAGTAGTGAAGGAGCCCACTGACACTGGAGAGGGACGTTCGCTTGGAATACAAATGGATACACTCAATATTTCCAGATGCAGACCTCTCTGCATCAAGCACAGTTTCCCTTAAGAGCACACAGTGAACCCAGTCAGCCTGGGATCTGGATTTCTTTGTCTGTCTGTCTCCAGGTCCCCAATAAGTCTCCCCACTGATACAGCTGCAGAGTAAAGTCCTCAGCCAAGTCCTCCACCACTCTCTATGAAACCAATGCTTTATGTCCCTGCTCCAAGTAGCTGGTACACACACAGACACACACAGACGCGCACACGGGCACAAGTTTATTAGCTATGCACCCTTCTTCCCAGACTATAAAGTGGTTATCACTGCCACGGCACTACAATGCCAGCCACCTTAGACTCTTGCAAGGGTACCCAATTAGACTGAGTGAAATTAATATTTTTACAAATGGTAATGTTGACCAAACAGCAAGGCTTCAGGAGTGGCCAGAGATATCGCCAAATACATGCAGGTACTCTCAAAGGTTAAAATATTTCTTTAAAGAACCAGCCACAGTGAGAAGTTTAAATATAGTTGATAATAAATAATAAAAGAACATGAAAATACTAAATATCTATTTACAGTAAACACCAGAGTTTCAGAAACCGGAAATATTGAAAATAACGCAGATGGAAAGAGTCCCACAGCTACACAAAAACAATACTTAACTATTCTCCTGCCTAATCTAGAGAATTACTGTTTCTACTTACTGAATAGAGCAAAGCAAGATGATGTGGGTGAGTGGTCCTTGTTGTCAGATCCAAGACAGAATACAGAATACTGAGTGCAATCTCCTACTAATATCTAAATATTATTTCTGGCTTACAGAGTAACATCACCCACATCTAGTCACTTGACTGTTTCCTGCACTATCCCCCATCACTAGAAGCTGCCAGGGTTTAGCACTTAAGTGCTACAGTACACACTAGACCTTTAGCTAAGTTTTATTAAAGCATCAGGAAGCCATAAAAACAATAAAATCATTCCACTCTTCCTACAGGAGCTACAAACTATTCTCTAGCACAGGCATTGCATCTCTGGCTCCATTCAAAACTGTGGGATAACATCCTTAAGGCCTAAGACCAACATTTCTCAGTTAGGTAGATTGGGATTAACCTCTTCTCTTCCAGTACCCTCTGTTACAATATATACAGTTAAACAGTTACAGTGATGCATGTACATTTCTTTTCTTTCCAGCAGGGCACACTGTTGATGCATTTTAACACAAGCAACTTTATAAATACATTTTTAAACACAAGCATCTGTACAAATCAGTTTGATATACAGATGACGTAATTCTTTACAAAACTCCAGCTAGCTTTGCTAGCATATGTGCACACCCACTGCCCTACGTCTCCTGATACCTACTATTGTCACATCTCTTCTCCCTCTGAAGACTCAAGCTAGTTTTTCAAGTGACCCTTGAGAAACATTGCTTGAGAGGAATGAGCCTGTCTGGGAGGAATACTTTACTCCATACCCTGTATTGAGATCTCGTCTGCTTTGGTATTGCTGATCCCACTACAGTGCTGCACTCTCATGTCATACTTCTGCAACCCTAGGCTCCACCATAGTAACTTGGCATTTTGCTGGCTGGCCTGCTGTAGCTGTAGATCCCCCTCAGACTCCTCCTTCCACCTACTGTAAATACACACCATCAGGAACTCCCTTTAATGGTAAGATTTTGTCATGTTAACATGGCACAGTTTGTGTCTCTGTCTCCTGCCTAGCAGTTCTATGATGTAGTTAACATCACTAACATTCCTTACCACTTTGAGGGGTATTCCAAAGCTGCATGCACCTTATTGTGTCTGACAGAAATGAGAACCATCACCTGCTGCCCCAAAGCATATTTTCTTTCTCAAGCATTCCTGTCATACCAGAGCTTTTTCTGCTGTTGGGCTCCTGCCAAGTTCTCCTGGGTAAAGCCAATAAGCACCCTAAGCCTCCTCCTGGGTTTAGGACATATGCTACAACAGACTCCCTGTGGGATTCACACTCACTGTCCCACTCATCATGAATCAAATCTGAAGGCCCCCCTCACCCTATTTCCATACAGCAACCCAAAGGGTACTGCATTATCAAAAATCATTCCCTATCAGGACGTCTGCAGGGATATGCTCAAACACACCTACTTGCTTGCTTCCTTTTCCACCTTCCCAGTCAAGGTGAATCCTGGCCAAAGACATTTGGAATGGGGTCCCTCCTAAAGCTTTGACTGGAATGGACAAGTACTGCTCCTCTTTAACCACTGCAGGTATCACAATGGGTATGTCAGAGGCTGTCTCTGTCTTAATCAGCAGCCTGCTTTCCATCTGGTATGATAGGATAAAAGCTCTTGAGAGAGTTTGGTACCCCTTTTGTCTCCGGAAACTTACCACTGGCATACCGTTATTCCAACTTGCTGGCTCTCCCAACGTATGTTCCCCACCTTGCCTCTGCGGACATCTATATGATACATGGCCCCACTGATTACATTTAGAACATTTAATCCTTGATCCTGCCTGTGTACCTGAACTGCTGAGTTTCCATCATTATGTTTCTTAACATATACTCAGTGTGGGTTAATTGTGCCATCTCTGTGGCATATCCTGTGCAGAATATTTGACTGTTAGTGAGGTGGTTGTAATTATTTAGGTATTGTATGGTCTGTCTGTGAATATATTCCTTTAGCATTTTATATAGTGTTAGAGGGATTGTAATTGCATGCTAACTGACAAGTTAAAGTGAACTGCCACCTTTTGTGTAAAGGAATCCTGTAAGCTTTTCATCATGCTGGGCTGTAGCCTTCCCTGATTGAGCAATACAGATGGACCATGGGTCAGTAAGACCATCTGCAGCTACTTTAGGAAGGTCAGCCTCTGTGGTATACAGTTTTGTATCACAGAGGTGCTTAATTGTTCAGAATGACCCGAAGTTTTTTTATTGCTGCATTATATTGCAAAATGCAGGAAGGGGTTAAGTTGGATCCAGAGTTGTAGTAAAGTTATGAACTTTTGCTCTTTCTTTACAGATGACATTGACTGCAACACTGACCACCACTCAG
This sequence comes from Protopterus annectens, assembly GCF_019279795.1. Classification (NCBI taxonomy): domain Eukaryota; kingdom Metazoa; phylum Chordata; order Ceratodontiformes; family Protopteridae; genus Protopterus; species Protopterus annectens. The sequence continues at coordinate 82,786,325 of NC_056725.1, read as the reverse complement.
TATGTCATCAAAAATACTGAGTGGTGGTAACTGTCACAGTAAGCCATCATACTAGATTTGGCAATATTAGCCAGTGTACTGGTCAGTATTTTGTCCATGATACTACTTCTTATCTACTACTTGTAAGAAACAGAGTTGCAAACGTATGAGAGATCAGGTCATTTGTTTGAACCCATCCTGTTCAGATCACTGAGAAAGTTTGTTTAGAACTTATCCATGTTATTACATTACATTTGCTTGACAACAAAAGTAGAGAGTAAGGCTATCCAGTTCATAGGCTCATAAGTAGGTACTAGGCTATTGGCCCTAGGGCCTAAACAAGCCTAGCCAAAAATGTACCCTCGCTTTTGCCACCCAAGAAAATTATTTTCCTGTGCCCCTGTCAAGAAGAACCACAGAAGTGATCCCCGGGGAGAATTTCCTATTACCCATCCAATCATCAAGATTTTTCTTGAAGAGTACTAATGAGGAGCTCTGTTTGACATAGATAGGTAGTCTGTTCCAGAGTATGGGAAGACTCTGGGACAGGAATCTATCCTTCCAGCATGTTCTGTTTGTGGTGACAAGGTTTAGGTCCCTAGAGCGTGTAGCTCGGAGGGATTAGGATTTCTTTAAGTGGAGCATGTCCAACAGCTCTGGGTTTGACATAGCTTTGTATGTTAGGCAGAGATCGCCTCTGAGTAGACAATATGCGACGGAGTAAAGCTGGAGTTTTCTGAGACGGCCTGCATAAGGCATCTGTTTGAGGCCAGTAATCCTCTTTGTGAGATATTTTGGCATCCTTTCCAGTTGTTGTAGATGTCTTGTGAGGTACATACCAAAAGGGGCGTTGTACTCTATAATGGGTCTAATGAGTGATGAGTAGAAGGGAACAATGACCTCTTTTTTTCTGCATGAGAAACCTTTTGTGATGAGGTGTGCCACGTAGAAGGATTTCCTGACCAATTTGGCGATGTGATTATCAAAGGAGAGACTACTATCCACCTGTGTCCCAAGGTCTATTATCACACTTTCAGTGTTAAGTAGACTACCGCCTATGTGGTAGTTCATAGGTACAGAATTTTTACCAAAGGGGATGACAATGCACTTTTTTTGGCATTGAGCTTGAGACCATGTCTTTGACACCAGGCATCTGTCTCAGTGAGACCCTTTTGTAGGATGTCCACATCGTTAGGAGTTTCAATTATGGCTCCTAGTTAGCAGTCATCTGTGAATTTAGTTAGCCTGTACTTCAGAGAAGTAGATACCAAACAGGAGAGGACCCAGGACTGAACCCTGTGGTACTCCACTTGTCACTGGTCTGAAGTCTGATTTGGAGTCTGCTACTTTCACAGTATGGGTTCTTTCAGTAAGCCAGTTGGCAACCCATCTTGTGACATAGGGATTTATACCTAGTTTAGTGAGTTTATCTATAATTCCAGAGTGGGGGATGGTGTTGAATGCCTTGGCGCGATCTAGATAGGCTGTGTGAACCACCTTACCCTCATCTGTGGCTTTGGTGACTACTTCAAAGAAGTCTGTCCGGTTTAGGAGACATGATCTGCCTTTTACAAGCCCAAACTGTGTGGGGTCCAGGGTTTGGAGATCTCCAATGTCTTTGTTTATGAGTTCCATGATGATACGTTCCATGGCCTTGCAGACGAGGCTCGTCAGGCTAATGGGGTGGTAGTTCCCATGGTCTGTTGTGGCCCCCCCTTTGTGGAGTGGGATAACTGTCAAGGTGCATCAGTCAATGGGCACAAAGCCTGAGGTGAGGCTATGATTGAACATGGTACTTAGGTGGGGTGCCAGTTCATTCTATAGTTCATGTAGAAGGCAGCCTGGGATGTTGTCAGGTCCCATGGATGCTGTGTTCTTGGCTTTGGAGAGTGAAGTTTTTTACCTGGGCAGCCGTGATTACAGGGACTTGGCATTCTTCTGGTATAAAGATGGGCCCTTTAGGGGGTGAGAGGGGTGGTTAAGTTAGCACTGAACCTATCTGCCAGGATGTTGGCAATATCAGTTGGTTCTGTATATTTAGTGTCATTGTGCTGTAACTCAGAGCAGATCTGAGTGTTGCCATTGAGATTTTTGACATAGCTATAGAATGCTTTGTGGTTGTCTTTAGAATCAGTGGCAATTTTATTTTCATAACTAGCTTTGGAGGGTTTTATGAGGGATCTCAGCTTCTTACTGAGGCTGACCAGGGAGTTCCTCCAATCGTGGTATTTTACTCTTTTTTTCCAACATTTTCTTCCTTCTGTTGTAGAGTTTGTTTATGGCAGAAGACCACCAGATTGGCTTCCTTTTTTTTGGAGGATAGCATCTTGGTTCTGTTAGGGATAGCACAATCCATGCACTCGTATACGTGCTTATAAAGTGCATTTGTGTAGGATTCAGCAGTCGTACCTCTATTGTCCATCTGCATGGGTGTCATGAAGTTTGCCACTTTTGTCTTAAGAAGCGTGAAGTTGGCTTTGGAGAATTTTTTTACGGTTGTTTTCCTAATGGGGGGTGGGAGTGGGATGTGGGTGTCTAGGGTGATTAGCTTGTGGTTGGATCTGACCAATGAGGAGGTGATCTCTGGTGTGGAACACCGGTAACCCTTGTTGGTGATGACCAGGTCTGGGATATTGCTGCCTCTAGTGGGGGTGTGGATAAGTTGATCCAAAGCATTGGAATTGATGATTTCCAGAAAACGTTGAGCAAAATAGTTGGTACATGAGTAGTTTTCCCAGTTAATGGTAGGGTAGTTGAAATCGCCCATTATTAGAGTGTTGGGTTGTACCTTAATATTTTCCAGTGTATCAAGAAAAGAGGAGTCGGAATCCTGGGGCATGGTTGGGGGTCTGTAGCAAGCTACAATCTGGAGTGCGGTTTTGCCCAGAGTTAGTTGAACTTGGATAATCTCGGATGCATTATGCTGAGCAACTAGCTTGGAGGTGTGGATATCCTTAATGAATATGGACACGACTCCACCTTTAGTGTTTCAGTCCGAGTTTGGTGGCCGAAAGGTGTGGTATGAATTATAGCCTGGTAATGCAGGGGTGCTCTCTGGAGCTTTGAACCAGGACTCTGTCACTGCACAGATGTCAATGTTCTCCATTTTAAGGAATGCCTCGAGTGAGTGCATTTTGAGGTTTAGACTTCTAGCATTGAGTAGCATTACCCTCAGATTTTGCTTGCCTGTACCTGTTACAGTGGTGAATTTGTCATTTGAACCTTGCCTAAAAATGGCACTATAGGGGTGGCAAGAGCCTTTGCCAGTATCCGGAATCCCAAGGGCGACAGGTGCAGGCCATCTCTGGCAAAGCAGCATGGTCTGTCGATCATGTCATCCCAGGCAGACAGATACTGGATTCCCTTAGAATGACACCATAAGCTTAGCCAATTGTCAATCATTTTGTCCTTGTACTGTGGTGTCATTCTGGGTGATGGCAGGATGTTACTCAGGGCTAGGGTCATACCAGCTTGGGCTACAAGATCAGAGAGCTCCTCCATGTCACTTTTCATGTAGACCAGGGAGGTACGTCTCAGGGCATTCACATCAACATGGACAATGACAGAGTCATATTTGTACTTGTTGTGGAGTGACCTGAGTGCGTGCGTTATGTGGCGGATCCTGGCACCTGACACGCAGCGGGCAGTAACGTTTTCCTTGTTTAGCTTGGTGAGTGGAACATCAGTGTGCCTGACTATAGAGTCACCTATGACTCGAGTGTTGGGTACGTTATGCCTTATGGGCTGTAGTTGAGTGGCACACTGAGTATGTGGGCTATGTGTCATTTGGGTTGTGTTGGGGGGGGTGGAAGTGCATTGCATTTCTGCTTTGGAGGTCTCTGTTGTTTGGGCAGATTAGTACTGAGAGCCTCCTTGAATGTAGGTGTGTGTTTTGTGGTTCTGTGTGTGTGTTTTGGTGGTGTAGGTTTTGAGGGACTATGTGATGAGTGTGGTGCTGTGCAAGTGTTTACCTTCTCCTCGTGACTGTCTAGGCCAGTCTTTGGTAAAGAGAGCTTTGCTTCCAGTTTGGCTATATAAGTGCATCTCTCACAGGTTGTAGTGTTGGGTGGTAGGAGGAGATGGTTGTCTGTGTACATGAGGCAATTGCTGCAGTGTCCCAAGATGCCCAGATTCATCAGGTAGACAGGAGAAAACACCGGGAGCTGACCTTTAGACATGCCTGAATAGGTGCTTATTTATTAAGTACTAAAAACTGTTTTCCTCTAGACAAGTGAGGAAAGTTGAGTGCTGTAGTAATTTGTAACTTATTTAGTGCTTACAATGAGTTCTGAACAAGTGCTGAGATCAAAGAAACAGATGAGTGCTAAAACTAAAAAGCTGGCTAGTTGCAAGGGAAATAGTGAAAAAAAGACTTTATGGCGCGAGGAATAGTTTAACCCCAGTTAAGTGGGGGGGGGGGATAGTCCTGAACACAGCAAATCTGTATCTGACCTGCCACAGGAAAGGGGGGAAGCAAGCTTAGAATTTTTTTTCCCAGTAAAGTGGAAATGGAGAAAGCTGGAACAGAAGTTAATTCAACGTTCAGAATCTGAGTGGGTTGGCCTTCACAAATGTTCTCTATTAGATTGAGTGAACTAATGACACTAGACTGGGAGGAGTGTCACAGATCAAATATACAGTATGGACGGGCAACTGCAAGGCCAGCAAGTATAAGAACACACAACAATAGGGTGGGTCGGTGGGAAAAATTAATTACAGTTCCTAGCTGTAGCCACTAAATGAAAGTTTTAAACAGATCCAAGGGGCAGACTCGAGAATGTTTTTTAACAGACAAAAATGCACAGAAAAGTTTGGATAGAGCACTCACAAACAGAAAATACAACTCTCAGTATGAAAAAGCAGTTTACAGTTAAGTAATGTTAAAACAGTTTAAAACAGTACATAAATGCAGTGAAACAATAAAAAAAGCTTTATAACAGTGCAAAAATGTAGTAGATCAACTGTATAGCACAATTATAAGCATTTCAGAAGTGCAATTCAGTGAAATAAGTTTAGGAAATAACTTTGCCTGCTCTTGGAATCTTATGGAATTTCCACTTATGCAATGCAATCCAGAGCCTGACAATACCAGTAGAACCTTTATAAGACACAGGGTTTATATAGCAGTAAGAATGGAAGAGTTGGAAGATCAGATTACTACTCAGCCCCTGCTATTACCCAATCACTCGTACTACAGAAGGTCAGGAGGCCTTGTTAGTCTGAATAGTAATGAAGACAATCAACAGAAAATGGCTGCCAGAAACACAAACAAAACTTCCAGCCTACACAACAGGCCTCTATCAAGATTATGCCACCTGAGCAGAACACAGAAACCTCACTTTAAAAGCATAGAAAGAACACCCACAAAGAGAAAATCCAAGTCTCAGTATGAAAAAGCAGTTTACAATTTAGTAATTTAAATAATAGTAATTATAGTAATGCACACTATTATAGTTCCTAGCTGTAGCCACTAAATGAAAGTTTTAAACAGATCAAGGAGCAAACTCGAGAATGCTTTTAACAGACAAAAATGCACAGAAAAGTTCGGATAGAGCACTCACAATCAGAAAATACAACTCTCAATATGAAAAAGCAGTTTACAGTTAAGTAAAGTTAACAGCACATAAATGCAGTGAAACAATAAAAAAAGCTTTATAACCGTGCAAAATTATAGTAGATCAACTGCATAGCACAATTATAAGTGTTTCAGAAGTGCAATTCAGTGAAATAAGTGTAAGAAATAACTTTGCCTGCTCTTGGAATCTTATGGAATTTCCACTTATGCAATGCAATCCAGAGCCTGACAATACAAGTATGCCCTAAGTGCATGTAACATTCATGGGCCCATAGATTCAGACTCATAACTAAGGCAAGACAAATGGTGGCTGCTCCATGTTCAAGATATTACCGGGTAAATCAGCACATGGTGGTAGAGTGGGAGGGTGGTAATACTAACATTCAGAAATGAATGACAATGCTGCATTTGTGGTCATTGCTAAATTGCTTATTATGTTATAATTTAACTGTAGGAAGCTGTGATTTGCTACGGTTTCAGAGCAGAATGGATTTTTAACAGATAACCTAACTACAATTTTGGTTAAGTTCATATGTAATTACTAATCATGCAGTCGGGTAGATGACTGAGGAGCCTAGCTCCATTTTCCATATTCTCCAAAGCACTGCCTGAACATAAACAGCTTATGACGTTGTTTTTTTTTTTTTCGTTATAGTACTGTACAAAAACATAAGCAGTAACCACGAAGAAAATGCTTTGCAGCACTTATCTCACTGGATGCCACAAAAGAATGTCTGCATGATGGCAAAACACTTAACATAACAAAATGCTAGCTAAATTAAAGTTACAAGATGTCTAACCTTTTGTTACCATCTGCTTGCACAGCTATTGCAAGAAATATCCTATCTAAATTAGAATATGGGCTTCCACAACTAACACTTAGTAAGTGACTTGTAGAAAGTCACACAGTAAACAAATGAAGACTGAAGGTAATCAAACCTTAGACCACAGGAAGCAACTTGTTAACAGCTTGTAGCCTTAATGCTGTGCATTAACTGCCGCACACATCCTTTCCGGTCTTCCCTCTCATATTTACTTAGTTTTCCATGTCTTTTTGAAGACCTTCATAGTTTCTTTGAACCAGCCATTGTAGTCATTCATTGTGTGTCACAGCTCTTTTCTTGAAGAAGATATTAACTACCGTATGGATCTGCAAAGTGCAGTGTACTGCCTCAATGCCCTCCCTATTCCCTCTGTGAGCCCCATTGAGGAAAAACCTTTCCCATCCTTTTAGTATGATGTTGTGCACCTGTGTCATGTCCCCAGTCTCTTCGGGTCTTGTGAGAAGAGATTTAGCTTCTTTACTCCAAGCTTATATCCTTGCCTTTCACCCATGTGTCCTTCTGATGACTGACTTTCTTCTGAATGCTTCCAGCAGTCAGATATCACTCTCTCTTTTAAGGCCTTCAGAGCTGCTCATTGTAATTAAAGTATGTTTTTATTGGCTCCCTATCAGATGATCGAAATGCCATTTCCATGAATATGAAATGATCACGTATTGTGCAAACTACATAGACGCCGAATGTCCAAAACAGCGAAATCCAAAATGTCGAAATGTTTTGGTTGGCCCATTGGCGGTATAGCTCCGTAAGGTAAGTGTGCGATAAGTATGGACCTTAGGGTAGGGTGCGGGTTAAGGTAAGTGTAAGCTAGGTAATGTATATATGATTTAGTGTAGAGTTAGAAGTAGGGTTTTGTTATATGTATTTATTTTGTTAGGGTATATCTCTGTAGGGGAAGTGTGCGGTAGTTATGGACCTTAGGGTTAGGGAGGGGTTAAGGATAGTGCATAGATAGTTGTGTATGTGGGGTTTAGTGTAGGGTTAGAAGTTGGATTTTGGTGCTTTACTTTAGGGTTAGGAATAGGGTTAGGTTAGTGTATGTATGTGGTTTATTTATTTTGTTTGGGTAGGTAGTATGTAGCGTGTGGTGGGGTTGACCGACTATGACCGTTCAATGTTTTAAATTTCATGGTTTAGTGCGTTCGGTCTATTCGCAGTTCGATTAATACATGTCTCTCTTTTGGTATTCGCTGAAATGGCTTTTCACGGAACTGATATAGACCCGTTTTTATCTGGGGCCTGGCATAAGGAAAACATTACCCCTTGGTCTCGTGAGCAGACATTTAGCTCCTTTACTCCTTATTTATATCCTTGCCTTTCACTCATGTGTCCTTCTGATAAATTTCTTCTGAATGCTTCCAGCAGTCAGATATCACTTTCTCTTTTACAGCCTCCACAGCTGCTCATTACAATCAAAGTATATTTTTATCTGGGGCCTAGCATAAGGAAAGCATTACCCCTTTGTTTCTGTAATCTACCATGTGAGGATATGCACAAACTTTCTCTGAACAGTTATGACCACCCTTGCTGCCCATGATGGCCCAGTCCAGGTGTGATAAACACTTGGTTCCCTTTCCTACTGTTTCCATTAGTTCCACTTTCTTAGCTGATCTCTGATACCAGAGATGCTGTAATCCAGATGTAGTAGTTTGCACTTTCTGCAGTGAATGCTGCCTGCCATTTTTCACTCCTTTGTATTTCTTTAGACTTTTCCTCACAACACACTTCTCTGCCCAATTTTATGTAATCAATGATGAGCGTGATCCGATTCTTTGTTCCCAACAGACACATTTGAAACAAACACATTGAAGAATACCAACAATCCACTAGACGACTTCCATATTTCTGACATTGTCCATTTCACCATAGTCCTCTGTATGAAACAGTCAGACCCCTTAGTCTAGAACCTTTACTAAACATCTCTGCCTTTCTTAGCAACCTCTTGGAGCATTTGCTAAAGACTAAGTAGACCACATCTACAGTTACCCCCTTTATTCCCACTTTTTGTCCATTCAGCCAGGTCCCTTTCAGATATCTTTGCTGCTGTCACCCACTGTCTTATCATTCTGCTTTGACCATTGTACTGTACTGCTTCTAGTTCCCTCCATCCCTACCACCTGCTGAATGCCTTGTCTTGTGCTATAATCACAAGCCCCACCTTCCTGTGTAGTCCCAATTGTGTTTGTTTCTTTTTTCCAAAGGACTGAGCACAGCATCTCTGATTCATTCCATAACATGTTTACTCCACCAGTTTGTCGTAGTCTCCTAACTCATCTTTGAATGTTCCCAGGTTCACCATGATGTGCTTCCCTGAAGGTACAACACCATTATCTTGGTCTTTGCATTCTTACCACTCCACCCACTCTGAACCACACAGATTCATGCTCACTGTTAATGACACATTCATCTGGATATCATTAACCCCACTCCTTCACTAGCTATGACCACATCCAGAATGATTTTCTTTTTGAGAAGTCCTGCAGTAGATGAGGTAACTCCCTCATGATCCAAGAATTCCATCTACTACTATTCCCTATCTGCCTTGTAGCTTGAAATGTCCAAGTTAGTTATTGGAAGAGTCAGATTTCCCAAGAACATAACCATGCTTCTACTACCTCGTTCCTTTATTATTTTCCTCAGTCTCTCTTGCTTTCCCTTCTCTTAGTTTGTCTGGGGTAGTTGAACTGCACTAGCCTCCCACCATTCCTTGCTTCCTTCGTGGTCTGGTGTTTTCCTTCATTCTTACCTCACATTTGATGCACTCCTTTATTTAGATGACAACTTTACCTCCATCTCTCCTTTCTTTGCCATTCCTGAACAACTTGTGCCTTGCTACTTCTGTCCCTTGCCTTCTTGTCACTGGCCCATGCTTCTGTGATACCAGCAGTATGTATCCTTGCCTCTCCTTTCCTGCACCACTGCCAGTTGATTCCCATCTTCTTACTCAGACTCCTTGTTTTGTATGCTAATACTTCCAGACATTTTGTGAGTCAGTCCAGTAATTTTGCTGTACTTTACATAGTATTTACTACACGAGTGGCTGCCCCCATTTTCTTTATTTGTAACATGACCTCTCCCCTTCTATCTTACTTTACAGGTACTTTTCTAACCCATATCTGAGAAACCTAGGACATATGTCACCTCCTTTATTCCCTTGCTTATTCTGAACCTTTAGTCTGATTTTTATTATAATCTTTCCCCCTTCCATGCCTAGACTGTTAATTTCCCTTGATGACTGAATTAATTTCCAATCATCAAAACTTCCTTTTTTTCTCTGACACACTGTCTCATCTCCTTATAGGTTCTAAAGTGAGTACTGCGCTAACTGCCCTGAATGGTCATTTTAAGCCTAGCAAATAACCTAAGGTTAGAATCAAACCCTGTACTTTGTTTATTAGGTGAAGACCTTAACCATTATGCCAAACCCACCCAACCTTCACTTCCCGCTCCTTACTATTTATTACTTGTGTATCTGTAATGTTCCCCATCTAGTACTTCTTATTCGACCCGCCTCTGGGTCCCTGTAATCTATCGGATTACTTTTCCCAACTAACAAACTTCCTAGAAGCCATTTTCTACTGCGCTGCCCCTTACGCTCACTGTTCTTATGGGTAAGTATCCATTCCTTGTCGCATTCTTCCTTCTCTTCATATTATGTTAGATCCTACATGACCACCTTGAAGTCTGTCCCTTCCATATGGTTGACTGCCCTTCCCTTACCATGTCCTCCCGCCAGTATTTTATTGGTTCTTGAGTGATCATGTCTAACATTGTCTTCCATCTGGCTGAGTGCCCTTATGTCCTCCTTGCTCTCACCATCATAGTGGTCTGTGCTTGACAACTGCCCTGTTTGTCCTCCTGTTTGTCACTTGTTACTGCTGTCTGGTTATTTCACTGCTGTCTGGTTATGTCCCCTCTGCAGTGTTTATTCTTCGTGTTGTCATCCTCCACTTTTCCTTTTATGTTAGTGTGACATCACTTTCCTGTACTCTTTTATAGTCTGTGTCCATTTGTCTCTTGTCCTCTACTTCTCCCCATTTTCCTACTTCATCCTGTCTCCTGATGTTCTCTGCAGTTCAGCTCTACTCTTGCCTTATTAGCCAGTCCACTTCTTTCATATTTCCTTCTGAAGTTGCTCCCTATATTCTCTACAACCCCAAAGTTCTCTGAACCAAACTGCTGTCCCACATAATAACCATATTGCCCATCCCTCTCCTGCTTTTCTTTTATCATCCTGTTTTTAACTATATATTTTAAATACTTAAGTAAGAGTTCTTTCTTAATCATATTATAGCTCAGTTTGAACTGCTAAGCAAATTCTAGTCAAGTGACAAGTTAACGGGTATTTAATATTAAGATATGAAAAATATCTTACAATTTACCTTTTGTTTATGTATTTAATTTGTTTGTTTACTCTTGCCTGGGGAAAATTAAAATGTGTTTGCAGTTCAACTCTGAGAATAATTCACAATTTTTTTAAAGCAATCATTTTTACCTTATTCTTTCCATGTATGATATTCACAGCCACGATGGTGCAGCGGTAGCGTTGTTGCCTCACACAAGAGGTTCTCCCATTCAAATCTCGGCTGGAGCGCCTTTTGTGTTGAGTCTGCATGTCCTGCCCGCGTTTGAATGGCATTTGAAAGACATGCATGAATGGGCGTGTCTTCATTGAAGGTTGGGCATCGGGCTGGCACCTCGGCACCATACAAATCTACTGGCAATCATTAGCGGACCGGAGTTTCGCTGTTGCAACCCCTAACCGGGAAAAGCCGAAAGAACGAGAGAAGAACAAATAAGAACTTTTTGTGTATGATATTCACTGTCCTTTTTCTTTAAGCCTGTCAGCAGATATATAGAAATGAAATAAATGAGTCTGACTTTAGTAAATGTAAAAGGAAAGCCATATCTCTAATCTTCTACTACATAGCTGTATAGTGTGTTTAAGCCTTACCTTAAGCATTGAGTCCAGTATTCAGAGTGAGAGGAAAAGACAGTAGACTAATGTGTCTTGTGTTTCTAAATGTGTAACAATATATAAAACTGTAAAATCTAATTAATGACACAATGGGCTATTCAGCAAAACACCAGGATCTGAACTGCATGCCAGTTGTAGACAAGTCTAAATCAAACAGAAAACCTCTCAAGTTCTTACACTACTTGTAAGAGTTGTGTAGCAAACAACCAAAAACTGAACTTTTAATCTGCCAACAAGGTCCTAATAAGCAGCTGAGAATTCTGTCTTAATTCAGATATTAACAAACCTATCCTACATGAAAACTATACTTTAAATGTGAGTAGTCAGTCTGTTTTCATCTTTTTTATTCTGTGTAGTGCTAGTCCATCAGAATCACACACACATTTCTTGATATATTTTAATATTGTCCAACCCCAAATTGTCATTGTGGGGACTGCAGTACTGATGTGCTTTCATTTTTAGTCTCTTTGTACTCTTATCAGGATGGAGTTTGGGTCCCTGTTGTATGGCATGGTCCAGACATTATAAAGGAGTTCTCCTCTTTAACAACCATGCCAGTACTGTGGGTGACTGTTTGTTTTTAGGTGGCCTGTAGAAGCAGAATCCGTGTTTCTTTTTAATTGAATTTCTTTGACCTTTGCTTACTTCAAGCTGGCAAATGTCTTTCTTGGTCCGTTTGCATATTTGGTCAAAACAAAAGATGTGTAAAAGCAGTAAAGCATAGCCAATACTACTTTTTTACTGAATTACTGCAGTAACGCCTTATTTTAAGCTGGTACATGCCTTTGATAGTCCCTTTACACTTTTGACAGTACAGAACAGAGCGATAAGCAGGTTTTAATTATCAAGTGCTGTAGCTGTAGTTCTTAAGAAAAAAAAAATCAGATATTCCCTTCCCTCAGTCTTTAGAAGATCTGGAAGTTGTCTCATTCATTAGTGACTGAAAATGTTCAAATCAAATACTAAGATAACAGCCTCCTGTAGTTTTGATACTATGCTTAACTTTTTATTTTTAAGACTTCATTTATTTGTCAGACTATTTGTAGCCAGAGTTCAGATACACTAATAAAAAAAGAAATAGTAAATTTCATACACGTGCAGTTTTCATTATAACTCTACTTTTTACTTTTATGCATTTGAACATATTCTTATACTGTTCAGTTCTTGCCAACCTACTTATTCTATTTTCAGTATTATTTTGAGAGTATTCTTCCCAGATGTAGCCAAATGCAACACTTATTATTATGAATAGTAGAACAGACAACTTTTATAGACAATTTTTTTTTGCATGGAAAGGAAAGGCTATATTCATTGAAGCATTTTTGAATTCTTTAAATTCCAGTTGTTCATAGGTAGGTACTAGGCTATCTGCCCGAGGGCATTTATAAGCCTAGCCAGAGTGTGTTGGCTTTCGCCGCCCCACTGATTAATTAACTGAGTCTCTGTCAAGCAGAGCCAATGAAGTGATCCCAGGGGTGTACTTTCTGTTACCCATCCACTCGTCAAGGCTTCTCTTGAAAAGTGTTAGTGAGGAGCTCTGCCTAATGTAGTTAGGAATTTTGTTCCAAAGCATGGGGAGTCTCTGTGACAGGAATCTATCCCTCCAGCATGTTCTCTTTATTGTGTGGTGAGGTTTAGCTCATTAGAGTGCGTGGCTCGCAGTGACTTGGATTTCTTTAGGTGGAGCATGTCCATCTATTCTGAGTTGGACATGGCTTTGTAAGTCAGGCAGAGATCACCTCTGAGTAAGCGATATGCCACTGAGTACAGCCAAAGTTTTTCAGTCGGGCTGCATAGAACATATGATGTTATGTGATCCTATCTTGCCTACATTCTGACTGATGGGTTCGGAGCCAATCCCTCGGCTCCGACTCGGCACACTTATGCCAAAGAGCGAAGTCTCTTATTGGCTGAGCTTACTATATCCCAGGATGCACCACTACCAGTCCCCCAGATCTCGTTTGCCGCTAACAAGTGAAGACGTGGTCTCGAGCTGGCTGAGCTAAGTAGTGATTAATTTCACTAGTTTTTCTGTCAGGAATTTCTTTTTTCTTCAACAAAAGCTGTTTTAACAGTTATTCTTGTGTTTAGAGTGAGTTTGGTGAAATTTACTTGGTAAATTCTTGTGTTGTGAGTGTTGACTAGGAGTACCTCTTGTGTGGAAAGGCCTTTCCGGTCTTTTGATTGTAGGTGACTTCTGTTTTGTTTAGGGATCTCGGATCCTTTATACTGTTGATAGTTTCTCTTTCTTGTAAAGAAGGACAAAGAAGAGAGAATTTCTTTCTAATTACAGTGTTTGTACTGTGTTTTGGGCTTTAATTCACCGGAATGTCTCGGGTACCTAGGCCTTCAGGCTTTAAAAAGTGCACCAAGTGTAACTTTAAAATGTCGATCACAGATGACCACTCTCTCTGTGTTTATTGTTTGGGTGCAAAACATTGGCAGGAGTCCTGCAGCATGTGTCACGCTTTTTCCTCGAGGGTCCTCCAAGAGAGGAGAAATAAGCTCATATTAAAAGGTCTTATAAAACCCTCTTTTGAAGAAGCTTTAGCATCCTCTCCTTCTCCTGCTAAAAAGAAAAGGGCATCGGCTCCGACCAGTCCGTCGGATCCGACCGCCAAAAGACATAGGCAGGTTTCTCCTTCGGCTCCAAGGACTTCGGAGCCGAGGGCGGAACGGTCTGCCTCGATGCCATCAGTCTCGACTCCTCTGGCTTCGGAGCCGATGGCTGGGGCATCGAGAGGCGGGTCACCTTCGTCGGCTCCACTGGTCTCGGAGCCGACAAAGGTTGTCCGCTCAGACACTTCCTCCTTGGCGCCGAAGTCCTCCTCGGCACCGATGGAAACTAGTGTGGGTATTCCTTCGGCGCCGATAGTCATCGAGTCGCCTCGGGCGGTCCCCTAGCCCTTGGGGCCGTTGGAGAGGCCATCTCGAACCCGTTCAGTATCCTCTAGGTCATCGAGGATGTCAGATTCGGACATAGACAGGGTGCTCCAAAGACTGTTCCAGTCCCCAGTCTTTCAAAAATTTGTTTCGGCCCCGACCCAGTTGGTTTGAGCCCGGCCCATGCCCATGTCATTGCCATTCCTCCTCCGACCGCTTCGGCTCCGTCGGAGCAGGTGCTGTTGGAGCCGGTGGAGGTCTGAGGGTCGGCTCCGACCCTTACTCCAACCCGGCCTTGGTCCGAGTTTGGTACACGGACTTCTTCGGCTGGACCTGGGGTGATGTTTCGGGACCTATGCTGTCGGTTCCGAGCCTCCCTCTCGGTGCTTCGGCTGCGGGACTTCCGTCTGCTATCATGGCTCTGGGGACCGGATACTCCCAGGATTCTGGGGGTCTGGCTTTCAGAGCTATGAGGAGTGCCTTGGCCAAGTCTTCTTCGGCCATCTCTCCGGCTTTACCGGCACCTTCCCTGGGCGTGGAGACTGGGTCTTTGGCAGTTCCCCTGTCCTTAGGCAGCGGAGCCCCTGGGCCTGAGGTTACCCCATTGGGGGTTCCCCTCCTCCTGAGGGTTCTTCGGAGTTGTCTTCAGAGGAGCCCCCAAGGAAGAGATCGTGCAAGAGGAAGCACGTTGACTCCCCCGAGTCTATTACATCGGACACATCTTGATGATGCGGAGGGGTCCCCGAAGTCGTCCTCGGATGATGTCTCATTTGCAGACATCTTAGAGATCCTCAAACAACGAGGCGGCTGGATATCCAAACCCCCCTCTGCTGATGAGTCAGTGCTCCTCAAGGCCTTTGGGGCACAGCCCTCTGCCTCCTGGGTGTCTCCGCCCTTCGACGAGCTCCTGGATTTAGTTTGGCAGAGGGCGTGGGAACATCCAGATACCGTGGAACCAGTCCCTTCTCGTCCTAACAAATTTTTGTCTGCCCCACCCGAGAAGGAGTTCCTCACTAAAGGCGTGGCTGTAGATGCCATGGTGGTGGCATCTGCTACACAACAGGACGTGGCAGAGGCTTCAACGTCCGTCCATCCTCCTAATAAGGAGTCTAGGAGCATGGACGATGCGGAAGGCGCCCTGACATCAGCGGCCTTTACTTTAAGGTCCCTGAATTATTTGGCACATTTTACCAGGCTTCAGAGGGATCTGGTCAAGGAGCTGTCAGATTCCCTCTCAGGTAACCTACCTGAGCAGCTAGCCCAGTCGGTTAGCTCTCAGTTGGCTATCCTTGCTTCAATTTCTAACTCGTCCATGAGGCTCATTTCATATGCGGCCGAAGGCGGTAAGCGGCAGGCACAGGCGTGGCTCTCACGGAGACAAGCCTGGCTCCGTTGTGTCATTTTGCGGAGGCCTTCAAGTCTTCCTTCGCCGCGCTCCCTTTGATGGGTCCTCTTTGTTTGGACCTAAGGTTAAAGACACTCTTACCGCTGTGAGCAAGAAGGAAAAACTTTATCTGCCGTAGGTGCCGTTATTCCACTCCCTTTCGGCCTTATCCCAAGGCTAAAGGAGGAGGGAAGATGTGGTTCCGCAAATCACGTAAGTTTTTCCATCAACAGCAGGAAGATTCCCCTTCCAGAGGCAGAGGACGGGGACATTTTTCTGGGAGACTCCGTCCCAGAGGCGGCAGAGGGCCCCGCAATTCTGGAGACCGCGAGTCCTTTCGTGGCTCTTCAGCCTCCCACACTTCATGAGGGATTGCCCGGCTGTGCTGCTCTGGAGCCAGTCGGGTGCCATTTTGCCAAGCACCTAAAAGCCTGGGAGTCAATCACTCAGGACAGATGGGTGCTTCGGATTATTGCCGGAGGTTACATCATTCCCTTCACACACTCACCCCCACCGTCCAAAAAAATCCCGGACCCATCACCCAGTCAAAGGGAAATTGCAGCCGCAGAAGCGTTAAAGCTGCTAGAAAAAGGAGTCATCCAACCGGTCCCCACAGACCAGATCGGATCCGGAAATTACTCAAGGTTCTTTTTAGTGCCAAAAAAGACAGGGGACCTGAGACCAATATTGGATCTCAGCAGACTAAACCAATCCGTCACGAAATCCAAATTCTGAATGGTCACGTTACAATCCATTCTCCCATTATTGGAGAAGGATGTTTGGATGTGCTGCATAGATCTCAAGGACGCCTATTATCACATACCGATACATCGGGCGTCCAGGAAGTATCTGCGCTTCAGCCTGGAAGACAGTCATTTCCAATTTTGTGCTCTGCCCTTTGGTCTCACCACAGCCCCCAGGGTGTTCACCAAATGTTTGGCAGTAGTAACTGCTCACCTGAGGAGTCTTGGATTCCAAGTGTTTCCCTATCTGGACGACTGGCTCCTGACTGCCACCACCAGTCGTCTACTAATGGACAACCTCAAAGCCACCTTTTCCCTGGGTGCTACCCTGGGAATTACATTCAATTGGTCAAAGTCTGTCTTGCTGCCCTCTCAGCGCATAAAGTTCATAGGAGCAGAGATAGACTCAAAATTGATGCGCGTTTTTCTTCCTACCGAAAGGATCCAAACTTTACAAGGCCAAGTTCAAGCCCTGCTTTCAAGATCCAAGGCCCCAGCCAGGATGGTCCTGCAAGTTTTAGGTTCGATGTCTGCCACGGTTCTTCTAGTTCCTCTGGCAAGATTGCACATGAGGATTCTTCAGTGGCTATTATCGACTCAATGGTCCTTTCAGGATCTTCCCTCAATCACCCCATTATGATTACAGAAAGCGTGCAAACGGGACCTTCGCTGGTGGCTTCAGACATCCAATCTAAATCAGGGAAGTCCTTTTGTTATTCCCCCTCCAGTGGTCACCCTGACGACAGATGCCTCCCAGACAGGGTGGGGGGGGGGCATTGTCTGGGCAGGTTAGTTCAGGGTTCCTGGCTTCCAGGCGAAACTTTTCTCCACATCAATGTATTGGAGATGAGGGCTGTACTTCTGTCCCTACAGGCCTTACACAAGTTTCTCCCTCAGGGCATTATTGCCATCCACACAGACAACATGTCGGTGGTCTGGTATCTAAACAAACAAGGAGGGACCAGATCTTACCCCCTTTGCAGAGAGGCCATGAGGGTGTGGGAATGGGCTGTAGCTACCAGCCGTTTCTTGGTAGCGACCCACATCCCGGGGAAATCAAATATATTGGCAGACAGATTAAGCAGGACAATTCTCTCTCCTCACGAGTGGTCCCTGAACGAAACAGTAGCAGCTCAGGTTTTCAGAAGATGGGGGACGCCGTGCTGCGACCTGTTTGCAACACCACAAAATACAAAGTGCAAAAGGTTCTTCTCCTTGACTCCACATCAGGGGGAATCAGCTATGGATGCTGTAGCACAACCTTGGCCAACAGGGCTACTTTATGCTTTTCCTCTGATTCCACTTCTCCCCAAAGTCATTCAGAAAGCTTCTCAATTGGGGTCCACAATGATACTAATTGCTCCGCACTGGCCTCGTCAGGTATGGTTTCCCTACCTGAAGAAACATGCGGTGGGCGATCCTTGGACTTTAGATCTAACTCCGGATCTGCTAATTCATCAGTCGGGATGACAACACCAGTCCCTTCACACTTTGAAGTTGACAGCTTGGCTCCTCCACTTCCGACTTTAGTCAGAAATCACACCTTAGACCCGGAAGTTATTCACATTTTGTCTTCGGCCCACAAACCCACCACTAAGAAATTGTACCTCAGTAAGTGGAAGAGGTTTGCTATCTGGGCTCAACTCAGGGGCTTAGACCCTATCACTGCTCCAATCCCAGAGGTTTTGAAATTTTTAACATCCCTGTTTAATCAAGGATCTTCTGTCTCTACTATTAAAGTCCAACTAGCGGCTATCTCTAAATTTCATGAATCCATGGATCCTCCGTTGATGAGCAGCAGATTATGCAAAACTTTCATTAAAGGTGCAGGGCTGTTAAGACCCCCAGTTTTTCATCCTGCGCCTCCGTGGGATCTTGATTTGGTGCTTCGTGCATTAACATCTTTCCCTTTCGAACCGGCTGCTACATGTGAGTTAAAATATCTGTCTTGGAAAACTGCCTTCTTAGTTGCAATTACCTCTGCAAGAAGAGTTTCAGAGCTTCAAGCCCTATCTATCAAACCACCGTACTTGATTTTTCACAAGGATAGAGTATCACTTAGGCCTAATCCATCTTTTGTCCCAAAGGTCTGTTCTAATCTCTGTCTCCAGCAATCTCTAGAGCTACCAGTTTTCTTTCCAAAATTCTCCAATGAAGCAGAATGCACTCTCCATAAATTGGATGTTCACAGGCAATTGCGCTTCTATTTAGACAGGACTCAGCAAATTAAGTAAATCAGACCAGTTGTTTGTGTCCTTCTCAGACAATAAATTGGGTAAAACCATCACAAAAGCTACTATCTCCAAATGGATTAGAGATTGTATAACTCAGGCTTATTCCTCTTCGAATAAGCAACTTACAACATCTATCAAAGCTCACTCTACCAGAGCTATGGCGACTTCTATAGCTTTTCATTCCAAGCTCGCTATTTCTGAGATTTGTGCTGCGGCTACTTGGTCCAATCCACACTTTCATTTCCCACTATAAATTGGATGTGGCATCTAAAGGGCGAGCATCATTTGGTTCCACGGTACTCGGGAGTGTTTTCCAGTGAGCCACCCAGGATTCAGGTGCTAGGACGCTGTCCCATCAGTCAGAATGTAGGCGAGATAGGATCACATAACATCTTTTAGTTATGTACTCACCATAACTTCAGATGTTTGGGATCCATCTCTACATTCCTATCTACCCTCCTTCCCCTGCCTTGGAGATCAGAAGAGATTGAACGGTTTTGAGTTCTACTGTTTTATCTTGTTTCATCTGACGATGTTATATAATCAGTGCGTGCATGTGTGCATGTATGCGGACAAACTAGATCTGGGGGACTGGTAGTGGTGCATCCTGGGATATAGTAAGCTCAGCCAATAAGAGACTTCGCTCTTTGGCATAAAGCGTGCGATTCGGAGCCGAGGATCGCTCAACCCATCAGTCAGAATGTAGGCGAGATGGATCCCAAACATCTGAAGTTATGGTGAGTACATAACTAAAAGTTTGAGGCCAGTAATCCTCTTGGTGAGGTGCTTTTGTGGTCTTTCAAGCTGTTGGAAGTGTCTTGTGAGGTACATCCCTAATGGGGCGTTGTACTCTGTGATGGGTCTGATGAGTGACGAGTAGAGGGGCACTATAACCTCTCTATTTCTAGATGCGAACCCCTTAGTAATTAGATGGGCTACATAGAAGGATTTCCTAACTACTTTGGCAATATCATTGTCAAAGGAGAGATTGCTATCTACCTGGGTCCCCAGATCTCTTATTATCCCTTCTGTATTAAGGGGCTGCCACCTATGTGGTAATTCGTGGGTGTTTTGTTTTTCCCAAACGGGATGACTATGCATTTTTTGACATTTAGCTTGAGGCCATGACTTTGACACCAGGTGTCTGTCTCAGTAAGGCCTTTTTGGAGGATGTCCATGTCAGCCGGAGAATCAATTATGGCTCCCAGTTTGCAGTCATTGGCGAGCTTGGTTAGCCATAGTCCTCCTGTGTTTGCCTGTATTTCTGAGAAATATATATCAAACAGTAGTGGTCCCAGAACTGAGCCTTGCGGGACACCACTTGTGACTGGTTTAGAGTCAGACCTGGAGCCCGCTATTCTTACTGTGTGAGTTCTGTCTGTAAGCCACTTGGCAACCCATCTTGTGACGTAGGGGTTTATGTTCAGGCTGGTTAGTTTATCTGTAATACCCGAGTGAGGAATGGTGTCGAACGCCTTGGCGAGATCAAAGTAGGCTGTGTGAACCACCTTTCCCTCGTCTATGGCCTTGGTAACTGTCTCGAAGAAGTCAACCAGGTTTAATAAGCATGGTCTGCCCTTAACAAAGCCAAACTGGGTCGGGTCAAGTGTTTGTAGGTCCCCAATGTCTTTGTTAATGAGTTCAATGATTATGCGCTCCATAGCCTTGCAGACCAGGCTAGTCAGGCTTATGGAGCGATAGTTACCAGGGTCAGTTGTGGCTCCTCCTTTGTGGAGCGGAATAACCATTGCTGTGCGCCATTCTATGGGCACATAGCCTGTAGAGAGGCTGAGGTTGAACAGTGGTATATAGGTGGGGGGGGTTAGTTCATTCTGTAGTTTGTGCAAGATGCAGCTTGGGACACCATCTGGCCCCATTGATGCTGTGTTTTTGGCTTTGGAAAGGGGCTGTTTTCACCTGTGCTTCTGTGATTTCCGGGACACTACACTTTTCGGGTATTGTTGTGGGCCCTTTTGAAGGTGAGAGGGAGGTGAAGTTTGCACTGAATCTATCTGCCAGTATGTTGGCAATATCAGTAGGTTCAGTATATTTTGTGCTATTTTGCACTATCTCAGAGCATATCTGCGAGTTGCCACTTAGATTTTTGACATAGCTAAAGAAGGCTTTGTGGTTATCTTTCAAGTCCTTGGCTATATTTCTTTTGAAGTTAGCCTTGGATGATTTTATGAGGGACCTTAATTTCTTACTGATACTGATCAGGGATGTCTTTCCTTCTTAGGATTTGCTTTTTTTCTGAACTAGTTTCCTCCTTTTGTTGTATAACCTGTTTATGGCAGGGGTCCACCAGACTGGTTTCCTTCTCTTAGGGGAGTGAGTCTTGTTGTTGTTGTTGTTGTGTCTTTTGGCTTTTCCCGGTTAGGGGTCGCCACAGCGGAACTCCGGTCTGCTAATGATTGGCAGCAGATTTGTACATGCCGAGTTGCCTACCCTGACACACAACCTTTAACGAAGGTACGCCCATTCACGCATGTCTCCATCAAACAGGACAACGTCTTACTCTGAGCCGACAAC
>NC_056725.1:82617675-82757675 GCF_019279795.1 Protopterus annectens | reverse complement strand
GAGAGAGAGAGAGAGAAACATGACAGGAAGGAAGAGGGAGACAGAGATGGAAATAATGAGAAGGATGGAAGTAGGAGGAAAGGGGAGAGAGAAGAGTGGATAGTAGTGGAAAGGATGGAATGGAAGGAGGAAGGAAAGGAATGAAGGAAATGGAAATATGGATGGAATGGAAGGAAAGGAGGTGGACAGGAAATGAGAGAATAGAAGGAAGGAGGGAAGGAAAAGAGGAATAATGGAAGGAAGGGAGAAAGAATGGATAATGAAGGAAGGAATAGAAGAAAAGAATGGAAGGAATGGAAGGAATGGAGGATGGACATGGAAGATGGAAAGAGTGGAGAAGGAATGGAATGAACATGGATGGAATGGAGGAATGGAATGAGAAAGATGGAATGGAAGGAGGGATGGAATGGATAAGAGGAATGGACCAGAGGAGCGACAAATGAAGGAAAGAAAGAAAGGAAATGGAAAGGAAAGAGGGGAGAATAAGGATATAAAGGGAGGCATGGATGGAAGGGAAATGGAGTGGAATGGACAGATAGGACAGTGAATGGATGAGGAAGGGAAGGAATGTTATAGAACATCCTGCTACTTATCAATCTACTTTCAACATATACACACTGATATATGGTTTCATGTCCCAACCTTTCCAAATCTGACAGTAGTTTATCTGGAATAACCTTTTTCATTATTTTTCCATAACAAGAAAGTAAACGTATCAGTCTGTATAACTCTGGGTTGGCCCAGTTCCCCTTTCCCTTAAAGACAGGTTTAACAAGTGAATGTTTCCAATGTTGAGGTAACTCCCAATACTTAAATGATCTAGTAAATAACAGATAAATTGTAACTGCGAGTTCATACCTTAGTGCTCTCAGGTTGTTATTACTAATTTTCTTTCTTCCCTGTGCATTGTTTAGGTCCAGTTTGGTTGCTTCTTTTTCAATATAATCCAATTTTAATTTCAGTATCTGAAGTTATCTGGATGTTACTAGGACAATTTATCACCCCTGTTCTGGAGCCAAACCTTTAATTGGATGCAGTTTTATAAATATATCTATAACCTATTGTGTTTGAGAGTGAATTTTAAAATCTATACTTAATTTGTATATCTTTACTCCTACCACTTCTTTTGTATCTATAAAATGATGTTTTCTAAATATGCTCACTATGTGTATATACATTTTCATCATCATTTTTTATCTTGCCTCATACCTGGTTTAATTTGCTTATCCCTATTGCTTGTTTCAGTTTTCAAAGTTATAGTTCAACCTGTTTTTCAATTTCATATATTTTTGGCTCTTATCTTAATCAAGTATCTTGTTCTTATGGTAGTAAATCCTCATGACCTTGTGTGCCTAGATCATGATGTTAAACATTATTTAGATTTTTGTTTGCACTCAAACAATTTCTCTTTCAAAATTTGCTACATTTATTCTGCAGTTTTTCCACTGAACACATTGATCTTATTTGTTACACATAGTGGCTGTTTTGCTTCCATATAGTTTTATTAATTTTATGTGCATTGGTTTACATTTCAGTTTGTCAGAATTATCTGGAGATCTTTAACCTTTATATCCCGATGATCACTACTTATCCAACAGTGGCAAAACTTGGCATGAAGTAACAGTCCTTCCTTTAGCGACACAAATGTATATTCTATTCCCTGGCTGTCGTTTTTTACAATTTGAAGCATTTGTTTTTCCTGAACTTACATTGTAAATTTCCTTACTAATGTTGTTGAATCAATATTGTTTTAGTCTGTTTCTGGTAAATTTAGGTCCCCAGTCACTATTGTTTTTCTTGTATTTTATGCAAAAAATGTATGAATTTCTTTAGGTCATCAGCTCTTGACTTTATTGGTCTTTATATTGTAATAATTGTTATATATATTGTAGGAATTATGACACAGTATGGAGGAACAACTTGTTGAAGAGTGCCACTACTACCTGAATCATTTTATAAACTTTTTTGATGCTCTAAGCATTGGCTTTGAGCTTGAAAAAAAGACTTTGGGGAACATTTTGACATTGAGAAGGTGGTAATTCATTCCTTAGCTCAGAGGCTTGAAGTAATGTGTTAAAACTCTGATATTTAAGCAACTGTATGTTGTGTAGATCGGATTTCTTAAATAACTTTCTTTTCTGTTTCTTTTGCATTTCTGCATGTCTGGACATTACATGCAGTATGGTTATTGTTGTTCCTCATGTCCAATTAATGTAGAAATTACATTGCTTTTTTACAAATTAAAATCAGAAACAGTGCTCATCCTCATTTTTCCCTTTTCACAGCTTTTTGAGATTCATCAAAGTAGTATCATAGTTAGGTTTCTGTCTTTACTGCCTTCCTTCAACAACTTATTTTTATTATTCTGATTGTTGGGTGCTAATGAAGAATGTTATTTATTTTACATTTGTTTACCAGGATGGCCCGACAGGGACAGTACCCATTTTCAGTGGAGGCCCAGGAATTTAATGCTCCAGCTTAAGCTTACATGCAAAGTCATCACATCAAGTAATAGAAATTATAGACAAAAAATGAGTGTTAACACATTTACAGGATAAAAATGTAAAAACAAAAATATATACATAGTATCAAATAGAACAGGACTTTAAACACTTGAATATAGACAAATATATGGTTGAACTTATATATGCGGAGTTGCATAACATTAGTTAGGAAATTAAGTAGGGAGAATCACTTAGGCAAAGTAGTGCATAGTTAGTAATACTTCTGTGGTGGGAGTTGCAGCTAGGAATGTCTAGGAACAGCTTAATGTAAGATGGTTCCCCATTGACAGCTGTGCTGCTGAAATTCCTGTTTCTACATATTGCAAAAGTTATATTTTTTTACTCCAGAAGTGATAGACCGCAATCTAAATTTTCAGAGCTCTTGCATTTCCATACAAGCTTCTTTATAGTTTGGACCTTATTTTTCTACTTATCCATTGCTCTGTAGATACTGAGGACTTCAGGCAGTCATTTAAATTGTAACTGCATCCAAATTTATGAATCATTGGTTGTATTACTTTATTTGGTATCATGACTAGCAGTAACATATTTCATTATCATGATAACACTGTGTGTGGTAGTCTTGCACAGTTGTATTTCTCAGCATTTTGAATAAACTCTCAGTTTTATTAAAATAATATCCGGTATTTCATGCAGTAACATGGCCTATTTTTGAATCTTAGATCTGAATATATTGCAGATATTTATTTTTTTATTTTTGCTTTGTTGACTGGTTTAGTTCTACTAGACTAGTAGCCTCTTTCAGGGAAAACCCGAGGTGGCATTTTTACTACTAGGGGAAATTTGACAAGGACATTGGTAAACTTCCCCTACTTATAACTCTGGAGTGAGTGAGCATGTATGTCCCATTCCTAGTGCAGTGGCGGTTGGAGGACAGTGCGTGAGATGGAGAGAGTGGCAGAACAAGTGGAGGCGAATGCCAGCAAGCAAGGCATTGTTGGTAAGGTTTTGGAGGATTTGGAAGCTGTTTTTTTTCAGCTTAATTTGTTTGCATATTCAGAAGAAGTGAAGGAAGACTATGTTATTACAACATTCCATTTGGGAGGGTTGCAGGATGATGAACTCAAGGAAATGAGTGATCCTGAAAATGGAAGAGATGTTTCCTGGGGGAAATAATGGGGAAAAAATCAGTAAGAAGCCTTAAGTGCTTTCAAAGGATGATAGATTCTAGAAATCCTATTTTTTTTTACCCAGTATGAAAAACAGTTATTGCAGGTGAGTTTTACATGTTATATGGGGTTCTAGATTAAACCTGGTAGAGAGGAGATTTGTACATGAAGATTAGAGGAGGACTAGGATTAATAAATCCAGTGGTATTTGCAGATGCTTTAAATGTATATAAAGTATCGACATGTATAAGTGAGGGAGATGAAAAATATAGTAGTAAAATATTTAAATATAAATATGAAACATTTGGGGAAAAGAACATAAATGAAGAAATGGAAAATTATCAACAAAAATAAGGGTATAGAAGATAAAAAGATTGAAATAGGAAATGTGTATGTAAGTATGTGTGTGTCCATCCTTCTCTGTTGGATTTGTATTTTTCAACTTTCTAAGTAACAGTTACACATCAAGAAATCAAACTGCTGTCAAAGATTTTGAAGCATGATGCTGTTTTCTTCTTTACATCTGAAGAACATTTGTCCAGGTCCTGTTGTTTGAGGAATCCTATACACAGAATGCAGAATAGTGGTTCTTCCTGCTGTTGTTGCATCTCATTCTGTTCCATCTTCGTAACCACTTTATATTTTAGAAGCCATTTCTTGCAGTACTGCACAACGGGAGGATATGTTGCCTCAGTAGTTTCATTCACATTTCTTTTGTGTTCATGTCTATTATTTCACTAATACATACTGTTGTATAAATGCGAGAGGGAAAAAAAGCAGTGTTCTTTTCAGCTTTAAACCGTGTATACCAAGAGAAGCAAGTATCAGGAAACTGCTATAACTCAAGACTGCTATCCTCATAATTCATTTTTACCTTGCAATTTTATAAGTTCCATGTACCTATGGTTGTCTCTCCTCTCATACCTTTCCACTATACTTCTCAATGGTCTAGATCATTGCCTCATAAATTTGTTTTTTCCTACACAAGATTTGTGATTTCCTGCAAATTGTTGAGGATTAAACTTACCAAATAATGACATATGTTTGACTTTCAGACCATATCTTTCACAAAATGCATTGTTCTATGTATATAATGGTAATATTTTAAATCTGCCTTCGTTTTTGGCTCTTTGTCTCTCCGATATTTTTGACTTTCACCAGATTTCTTGTTCTTAGAAGTTGGGAAGTATGAGTGACACACATACATTGCTGTAGGTAATCACAGATAGATTTGTTTTTGATCAGCTCTCCCACAACAATTACTTCTGTACTATAGGATCATAGGAAGTTACTAGGCTATTGGCCCTGAGGCCCTTACAAACCTAACCAAGGATTTAGCCAGTGTTCTGACAAATCAGCAGCTAGCGTCCCTGTCCAGCAGGGAAATAGGTGGAATCCCAGATGTGTATTTTCTGTTCCCTACTCGGTTATCCAGGTTGTGCTTAAAAGGGTTAATGAGGTACTCTGCTTGACATGGAGAGGGTGTCTGTTCCACAGAAGGGGAAAATCTGTCCCACCAACAAGTCGTATTGACGTCACAGACCAGGTTGAGGTCGCGCATGTGCATTAGTCAAGTGGAGCTTGACTTGTGGATATGCAGCAGTCCCGTCAAGGCTGGGTCTGAGATTGCTTTGTATGCCAGACAGAGGTCACCGGTGAGGAGTCTGAGACTGAGTAGAGGGACAGGGCCTTTAGCCTATCTGAGTAGGGTAGATATTTGCAACCCTGGATTCTCCTGCTGAGGAACCTCTGTGGTCTCTGCAGCGGCTGCATGTGCTATTTGAGATACATGTCAAAAGGGGAATTGTACTCAGTAATAGGTCTTATGAGTGAAGAATACAGGGATGTTATGACTTCCTTGTCCATGGATGAGGTACCCTTACTAATGAGGTGGGCGACATAGAAAGCTTTCCGTACAGTGGAGGCAATATGGTGGCCAAAAGTCAGTTTCCGATCAACTTGGGTGCCCAGGACCCTCACGACTGATTGCATGCTTATGACTTTGTTATTAATGTGATAATTTGTGGGGATGTCACTCTCCCCAAAAGGGGATGATGATGTATTTTTTGGCATTCAGTTTAAGGCCATGGTTCTGGCACCAGTCGTTTATTTGGATGAGACCCTCTTGGAGGATGTCCACATCACTAGGGGAATTGATTACAGCTCCCAGCTTGCAGTCATCTGCAAACTTGGTCAGCCATAGCCCACTGGTTTTTGCCTGCACCTCAGAAAAGTATATCCCAAACAACAGAGGCCCCAAGGCTGAACCCTTGGATACACTGCTCGTTATGGGTCTACTGCGTCAGGTTGCTTCCCCTATTTTGACTAGGTGGTTCTGTCAATGGCCAGTTTGCTACTCATCTGGTAACATTGATTGATGCCTAGTTGAGAGAGTTTATCTACTATACCCAAGTGGGGAATAGTATCAAAGGCTTTGGCTAGGTCAAGGTAGGAGGTGCGCACTCTCTTCCCCTCATCCTTGGCTTTGGTGACTGTTTCAAAGACGTCAGCCATATTTAACAGGCATGACCTCCCCTTGACAAAACCAAACTGTGTGGGATCAAGGGTCTGGAGGTTACCACTGTCCTTGTTAATGAGGTTAATGATAATCCACTCCATGGCCTTACAGATCAGGCTAGTTAGGCTGATGGGTCTATAATTTCCTGGATCAGTGGATGCTCCACCATTGTGCAAAAGGATGACGGTGGCTCTCCTTCACTCGGCTGGGTGAGGCTGGTGTTCGGGCTTTGGTTGAATAGGGTGCCTAATGGTGCTGCAAGTTCCTGCCTGAGTTCATGTAGGATGCAGCCTGGGATGTTATCAGGTCCCATGGAGGCTGTATATTTTGCCTTTGAGAGGGTAGTGATGATTATCTCCTTAGAGATAAGAGGAGGGGGACAGGTGCTGGGGATGTCCCGATTTACTGATGGGGGGGACAGAGTGGTGAAGTTTTTATTGAACCTGTCTGCCAGCAGGTTGACTATATCTACAGCATTTATGTATGTGGTGTTCTTGACCACCAGTTCTGAGCAGATCTGAGTGCTTCCTTTGAGACTGTGACATATATGAAGAAAGCCTTATGATTGTCTTTAATAGATGTGGCCAGTTTGGACTTTGCTTTGAAGGATTTCAGTAGTACTCTTATTTGCTTGCTAAGGCTGTGGAGAGATTGCTTCCAATAAGGCATCTGCTACTTCTTGGTCCTGGACAGCATTTTTTTTCCTTTTATTATAGAGTTTATTTATTGCAGATGTCCACCAGAGAGGTTTACTCTTCCGTGAAGAGGATGGTTTTGTCTTGTTTGGTATTCCTTATTCCATGCAACTATAAATGCTTGTACAGTACTTTGGTGTAGGCTCGGACATATGTGCCAGTTCCTATGGAAGAGGAGGGGGCTGTGAAACTGTTAGACCTTCCCTCAGGAGGTTGTAATCAGCTTTGGAAAAGTTATTTTGTTTGACCCTAGCTGGGGGGGGGGGGGTTCGGGGGTGATAGTGACTTTGAAAGTAACCGCTTTGTGGTCAGATGACACTGTAGGGATATTGTAGTGGTTACTCACGTTGGTTAATAACAAGTCCAAGATATGTTCACCTGTTTTCGACCAGCTGTTTCAAGGCATTTGCATTGATGAAATCAAGAAATCTCTGGGCATTTGTGTTTTGGCAATCTACGGTTGGATACTTAAAGTCACCCAGGATCGGGGTAAAGGTTTGAATCTTGATGGATTCGAAGAGGTCCAGATAGGTGGAGTGGGTATCTTGAGTCAAAGTTGGGGGCTTGTAGCTAGTTGTGATTTGAATAGGAGTCTTGTCATTGGTTAACTGCACCTGGAGTGTCTCCTGTGCATCATACTGTTTGACCAGCCTAGAGGTGTGTAGAGAGAGAGAGAATACAAACTATAATCGTCATACATCCGTAGTAGCACAACTAGGTAATAGCCTAGTACCTACCTATGAACCTATCAGTCCGAAGGCAGTTATAAGCCTAGCCAGAATGTGTTGGCTTTCACTGCCCCCTTTGACTAGTTCCCTGTGCCTCTGTCCAGGAGAGCCACTGAAGTGAACCCCATGTTAAACGTTCTGCTTCCCACTCGTCAAGGTTTCTCTTGAAGAGTATTAGCGAGGAGCTCTGCCAAATGTGGATTGGAATCTAGTTCCATAGCATGGGAAGTCTCTGGGACAGGAATATATCCCTCCAGCACATCCTATTTATTGTTGTGGTGAGGTTTAGATCCCTGGGGTGTGTAGCTCGAGGGGATATGATTTCCTTTAGGTGGAGCATGTCCACCAATTCTGGGTTGGACATGGCCTTTTATGTCAGGCAGAGATCACCTCTGAGTAGGCGGTATGCAACAGAGTACAGCTCTAGTTTTTTCTGTCACACAGGGCATCTGTTTGAGGCCAGTGATACTCTTGGTGAGGTACTACTTTGGTCTTTCCAGCTGTTGCAGGTGTCTTGTAAGGTACATCCCAAATGGGGTGTTGTACTCTATGATGGGCCTGATGAGTAGAGGAGTGCAATGATCTCTTTTGATCTGGATGCAAACCATTTTGTGATTAGGTGGGCCACATAGAAGGATTTTCTAACCACTTTGGCAAAGGAGAGATTACCTATCTGCTTGGGTGCCCAGATTCCTTATTAGCCTTCCGTATTTAGGGGGCTACCTATGTGACTAACTATGTGGTAGTTTGTGTTTACTTTGTTTTTTCTAAAGGGGATGACTATGCACTTTTTGGCATTTAACTTGAGGCCATGATTTTGACACCAGGTATCTGTCTCAGTGAGACCCTTTTGGAGGATGTCCATGTCAGCTGGAGAGTCAGTTATAGCCTCTAGTTTGCAGTTGTCTGTGACGTTAGTCAGCCATAGTCCTCCTGTGCTTTGCTCTACCTCTGAGAAGTATATGCCAAACAGGAGGGGTCCTAGGACTGAGCCTTGGGGAATGCCACTTGTGACCAGTTTAGAGTCGGACCTAGCTCCTACAACTCTTACCATGTGGGTTCTGTCCGTGAGCCAGTTAGCAACCCATCTCGTGACATAGGGGTTTATGTTCAGGCTGGTGAGCTTGTCTGTAATACCAGACTGGGGAATGGTGTTGAAGGCCTTTGCGAGGTCCAGCTAGGCTGTGTGGACCACCTTTCCCTTGTCTATAGCCTTAGTAACTGTCTCAAAGAAGTCCACCAGGTTTAGGAGGCATGATCTGCCCTTAAAGCTGAACTGGGTAGGGTCCAGTGTTTGGAGGTTCCCAGTGTCCCTGTTAATGAGTTGCAGACCAAGCTAGTCAGGCTTATAGGGCGATAGTCCCCGGGATCTGTTGTGGCTCCACCTTTGTGGAGCTGAATAACTGCTGCTGTGCGCCACTCTATGGGTACATAGCCTGTGGAGAGGCTAAGTTTGAATAGTGTGTTTAGGTGAGGGGTTAGTTCATCTTTGATCTTGTGTAGGATGCAACCTAGGACACCGTCCGGTCCCATTGATGCTGTGTTTTTGGCTTTGGAGAGGGCTGTTTTAACCTGAGTGTCTGTGTTTCAGGGGGTCTATATTCTTCTTGTATGGTTATGAGTCCTTTTGGGGGTGAAGTTTGCACTGAACCTGTCTGCCAGGATGTTGGAGATATCGGTCAGTTCAGTGTATTCTGTGCCTTTCTCACTAATTCCAAGCATATCTGAGGATTGCCACTTAAGTTCTTGACATAGCTAAAGAATGCCTTGTGGTTATCTTTGGAGTCCTTGGCAATTTTTTCTTTTGAAGCTAGCCTTGGATGATTTTCTGAGGGATCCTAGTTTCTTGCTGATACTGATCAGGGATGTTTTCCCTTCTTGGGATTTTACTTTTTTCTGTACTAGTTTCCTCCTTCTATTGTATAGCTTGTTTATGGCAGGGATCCACCAGACTGGTTTCCTTTTCTTAGTGGAGTGAGTCTTGGTTTTGCTTGCGATAGCACTGTCCATGCATTCATGTAGGTGCCTGTAGAGTTCATTAGTATAGGATTTTGCAGCTTGGACAGTGTTGTCCTTTAGCATGGGGGCTTTGAAACTTTCCACCTCAGTCTTAAGTAACTTGAAGTTTGCTTTTGAAAAGTTTTTCACGGTGATTTCCTTGACCGGGGTGGGGGAGGGATGTGGATATCCAGAGTGATTAGTTTATGATTAGATCTAACCAGCGAGGGGTTTACCTCCGGTGTGGAACACTGGTCGCCCATGTTGGTGATGACCAGGTCCAATATGTTGTCACCTCTGGTGGGGATGTTGACCAGTTGATTCAGGGCATTTGAGTTTATAAATGCTAGGAAATGTTGTGCAAGGGAGTTCGTACTTAAGTAGTTCTCCCTGTTAATGTTTGGGTAATTGAAATCACTCAATATTAGGGTGTTTGGTAGGACCTTTGTTTCCCAGTGTTTCCAGAAATGTGGAATGGGGTCCTGGGACATGGTGGGTGATCTGTAGCAAGCTACAATTTGAATTGCAGTTTTGCCCATTGTTAGTTGCACGTGGATGATCTCTGAAGCATCATGCTGTGTCACTAACCTGGAGGTGTGGGTATCCTTGATGAATATGGATACGCCCCGGCCTTTTGTAATTTGGTCCTGGTTCTGTGGCTGAAATGTATGGTATAAGTTGCAGCCTGGTAGTGGTGGGGTGCTCTTCGGAGAGTTAAACCAGGTTTCTGTTACTGCACATATATCAATTTTCTCCATACGGAGGAGTGCCTTGGGTGCGTGCATTTTGTGGTTTAGACTTCTGGCATTGAGTAGCATTACCCTCAGTTTTGTTGTTACTTATGCTATGTACGGTGGAGGGTTTGTCTTTTGAGCCTTGCCTAAAAAAGGCAGTATGGGGGTGGCAAGAGCCTTGGCCAATATTCGAAAGCCTAAAGGTGACAGGTGCAAGTCGTCTCTAGTGAAGCAGCGTGGCTTGTCGAGCATGTCATCCCAGGCAGATAGACTCTGGATCCCCTTTGAATGACACCAATTGTTGAAATTGATACTTTTTTCTTTGTACCGTGGTATCATTCTTGGTGAGGGCAGGATGCTACACAGGGTCAGGGTCATACCGGCCTGGGCTACGTGATCAGAGAGCACTTCCATGTCTCTTTTCATGTAGTCCAGGGAGGTACAGCTCAGGTCATTCACACCAACATGGACAATGACAGTCATATTTGTACTTGTTCTGGAGTGACCTGAGTGCTTGTGTTATGTGGTGGATCCTGGCACCTGACAGGCAGCTAACAGTAACCTTCTCCTTGTTCAGCCTAGTGAGTGAAACGTCAGAGTCACCTTTTACTAGTGTGTTGGGCATGTTATTTTGCCTTAAGGGCTGTGATTGCGTGACACACTGATTTTGTGAAGTATGTCTTTCATGGTTTGTGTTGGGAGGTAGAGGTTGCTTGGATGTCTGCTTTGGAGGTCTCTGTTGCTTTTGCAGATTTTTATTTAGAGCCTGTGAGTATGTTTTCGAGTATTTACATGTGTTTTTTGCCGGTGCTGGTTTAATAGGTCTATGTGAGACTGGTGGTGTGATGCAAGTAATTCCCTTCTCCTCTTGACTGCCTGATCCAGTCTTGGGTTGAGAGACCTTAGCCTCCAGTTTGGCTGTATAATTGCATCTCTCGCATGTATTAGTGTTTGGTGGTAGGAGGAGAGGTTGCCTGTATACGTGCGGCAGTTGTAACATTGCCTCAAAATGCCCAGATTCACCAGTTGGACTGGAGAGTACACATAAAACTGCCCTTTGGACATGCCTGGATGGGTACAGTGAACTGTTTTACTGATTGGCTCGTAAGGTTGTATACAGAGCCTTGTACTTCTGTACAGTATAGGGGGGGGTCTAGTGCTAGGGTTTATTAGTGCTTGCTATGAGTTTTGAGATAGTGCCTGGCTGAGAAATTAATGGTTTGAGTGCTTAAGTTGAAAGTTTGTCTTAGTTCCAAGGGAAAAATTGAAGAAGAGACTGTGTAGAGCTGGGAATAGTTATACCCTAGCTAACCGGCGCTGCCCAGCGTGCAAATCCGCACAAATGTGGGTTTTATAGCAGGGAAATGAAAGAGATAGAAATTAGCCTAAAATGGCCAATAAACTACTAATTTCTGGGCTGAAACCACTCCTCCAGGGACAGATAGGTTGCTCAAAGCTCCCCCTTTCTCACAGGTGAACAGAGAAACTTCCTTCTATCCAAGTAAGGTATGAGCAGACACAGAAACTTGTAACACAGCCCTGAATTCAGCACTAATCTGAAAACCGGACTATACTAGCTTAGAAAGGCAGGAAACTAGTATGTATGTATGTATGTATATGTATATGTATATATATATATATATATATATATATATATATATAATGTGTGTGTGTATATATATATATATATATATATATATATATATATATATATATATATATTTTTTTTTTTTTTTAAGAAAATAAAGCAGATACAATCAAAAAAACACTTTAAATGCACAGAAATGGCTATCACACTTGAGTGTGTAGCCTACAACAGTAAAACAGGTAATTTAAACACAAAAACAACTTTGTAAAAGTGCAGGCAGTAAAATAAGTACAATATGTAGCTGAAACAAGCTTTTTAAATCACAGAAATGCTAAATATCGGCGTTTTAGGTGGAATTAGCTAAAGGCAGCAAGAAAATGTAGAAAAATAATACTTAATCACTCCAAAGTCTCTCTCTTGCTGTAGAACTCTGAAGGGCACCAGGCAGGAGCTTGGAATGCAATTACTAATTCTCTTTCCACACTTTCTTTTGCATCTCAAACAGCAGAAGCACAGAATGTACCTAGCCTGAATAGTTTAACTCTCTAACCTCATACCACTTACTGCTGCCCCATTACCAGTTCATGTGTTGGGCTGTACCACTGTACAGCCTTTGGTTTCATCCCATTTACTCATGTCCCACTAAGAATGTATAACATGGACCCAGACAATATGCAGTTGAAGGAAAATTAGCATATTTGATATAGGTAATATTATTATTCTGTACAAATTGTCCTTTTGGTACTCCACTATTCTGTACTCATTCTCCTTTAAGTTGTAACATTTTGCTCTCTTAATTAATAATGTATTGAACTAAACCACCTGCATGACACCATACAGTTATAGTGCCAGCTCTTCTGCTTCTTTTGAACTTGTACTACAAAGACTCAAGAGATTTTTTTTCCTGTACTAGTGTTATGCTTCAGAGTGCCTGAAATGGTCTGACAACCTTTTACTCAATGGAGTGAAGTGGGAGGACATTCACTGTTGGTTAATTTAGTGTGACCAGTGTTTCTCTTCTGGCATATAAACTTCAATTCACTTACACAATCACAATGTTTTTTTTTTCCTTAAAAAAAATGCAAATTTTGTATTGTATGTAGTAAAAGAAAATATGAAACGATTTATGCGTCTTTTACAGGTCCCTGAAACCTTTGAAGAAGTTGCTGTGTCTTTCTCAGAAGAGGAATGGAATATGTTAAGCAAACCGGACAAGGAGCTTCACAAGGAAGTTATGGTACAGAACTATGAAACATTGATATCAGTAGGTAAGTGTAGTCCCATCAAAGGAATTGAGATCTACCCTCTGAAAATTATAAATGTTACATGCAACAGTATCTTAGCTGCGGTGGTGGTGCTGCGGTAGCGTTGTCGCCTCACAGTAAGACATCCTGTTCGATTCTCAGTTAAAGCGTCTTTTGTGTGGAGACATGCGTGAATGGGCGTACCTTCGTTGAAGGTTGTACGTTAGGGCTGGCAACTCAGTATGTAAAAATCTACTGCCAATCATTAGCGGAACTCCGTTCCGCTGTGGCGACCCCTAACCGGAAAAAGCCGAAAGATGCAACAACAACATGCAGCAGTATCTTATTTGTTAGCCAGATAAGTGAATTGGTCCTCTGTGAACCCTTTGTAGCCATGACCAGGGCCACAAGAACAAATGAAAATGAATGCAGATGAACATCTTATAAAATCTTGTTCAAACAGCATATGTTGGAGGTGGAATAACAGTGGAGTATCTTAAGAAACTCTGCAGGACAAATATGTAAACTCCACACAGACCATAAATACAGGTCAACCTTTCTCCCTTGTCCTGACGCTATGAGGCAAGAATAATTCAGAAAGTATATGTATTTTAGAGAAAAGATCCCTGTTCCATGTTCAGTTTGCCTAAACGCTGCTAGTAGCATTCAATACTGAACTTATACAGCCAAGACTGATCTTCTTCCTTCCTACTTAAGATGACTCATCTTGCTTAAAATGTCTGTTTTCAGCATGTCTGTTTCTTTTCATAGTTTACTATAGATGTTACTCCCTTTTAAACTAAAACATGTTTTATTTCACCTTTTCAGACTTCTGTATAATGTGTCAACTTTGAATATTTTGTAATGAAGTGGCAGTGTCTTGCCAATTGTGCACTCCCCCTTGAAACACCAAATATTCTCTTTCCTCGGATATTTTATTTTATTATGTTGCTAACTGGATTATGGCACGCTACAGGAATAATTTCCACATATGATTGTATCAGTAAGAGGATGACATGCAAATGGAAACTATTAGGGGTCTGTGTAGATAAGCAGACAGGCAGGATGCAACTTGGAAGGCTTAAATGAGGGGACTGGGTGAACTTCTGCTTGAGATGAGTTTAAAGTCAAAATGGATTATTTTACAAGTATGTTCAAGTCTTGTCAGGTAATTAGTTGTGTACCATATTGTTACGTTCAAGATAGACATGGGGTTGTGTTGTGGCAGATCAGTGAACACATCATGGCATAAACACGGGTGTTTCTTTATGCCCAGTGTTCTTTTCACATCCTGGTTACTATGGTTTAATATGTGATTTAAGCCTGTAAACAGTTTTTGCTGGAAAAGTCATTGGGGCAATATCTTGTAGTTTTTACACATGGTCATTCTGGAAAATAAATATACACTGCAGAGTTAATCAACATGTGCAACACAGAGAATGGGCACTATGGAGGTTTAAGCATGGCTAAGTAAGTTCATAGCAAGTTTTTTTATGACAAGAAAAATATTACAACTGAATCAGAAGACAATTTAAAATGGCTGCATGCTCTGGGGAGACGGCTTTAGTCTCAGGATACAGGTATAAGACTTCAGAATAAAACTTAAACTGTAGAAGAAGCAGAAAATAATGTATGTAATGATAAAAGACAGTATAAAGCCATACAAGGCTGACAAAATGAAGCATACTAAGATTGAAGAAAATGAGGTAGTTACAGATAGAAAAGGAGCACACGAGAAAAAGGATATGGGAACTGCAGAAAAGAAATGGGTAATGGTACACCAGGACGGAGAAGGAAAGAATGATAGCAAGGTGTGATCATGAGAAAAGAGGGGAGAAAAGTAACCACATGAAATAAACATGTCGAGAGAGAGAGTGAGTGATTGTGTGAACTAGCCATGAGTGAAGAAAGGGAAGAACAGTATCAGCATAACATGGGCATATCCAGTTAATATCAGCATTACAAGTTTTAACGTCTCATCCCTAAATGCAACACTCATCTAGGATAGTCTGCTGTGCATTGAAGTATTGCACTCAGCTTATTATGTAGTATATTATTTTTGCATTCCATAGTGGAAAGGTAATCAATATGAGATAAGAGAAGATGGTATAGTTGTGTAGGTAACATCATGGTAGTAGATATTTAAGTGTGATAATTGCTGCATTCCTCAACAGTGGGGGGTCTGTGCTACAGAATGAGTCTGACATCTGGACCATCTTTCAAAGCCGAGCCTCTTTCCTTCTCAATAAGCTGCTGCAGCCTCCCCTGAGATATGTGCATGCAGTTAGCATGAAGGGGTCATTGATCTGTGCCATTTTTAGGGTTTTTTTTTTTGTTTGCTCCACATGCACTAGAACTGATGAAGGCTCTTCTAGAGGCGGTGATTCCTTAACCTCCCCTTAACATCAGTCTGGAAACCTGAGACCCGCAGTATTCTTTAGAGAGCCTAGACAAAATAAGAAAGGGTTCAAAAGGAAGAGAGCCTGGAAAAGGGAATATGGGTATTCACAGTGACCCTAAGATGACCTGTACGATGGTGAGGATAGACAAGACTGCAATGGTGATCACACTGTACAAATGCTCTTATGGTACAATTCCTATACAAGTGCAGTATATCTGTGTGTGCATCATTGTTGCAGTCATCCCACACAAATGTGAGGTTGGTTTAGGATTCAGAATGGGACTGGAGAATACCATGTAGAATGGCTGAGGTAAAGCCAGGCTACACTGCTTTTAAAATATGTGCACTGAGGATGAAGTGGCTGCTTCTCTGAAATCCTGAGTATGTACTACTTTCAGAAAAGCTCCTGTCGTCACTGTATCCTTGGAAGAGTGATGTCTAACTTTAATATGCAAAGCCCAGCATTGGACTTGTAGCAAAATACAGTGCTGTGTGCTCGCTATTTAGAAGTAGTTTATTTCAAGACTGCTGTCCCCGCTCTGGTTTGTGCAAAGGAAGTCAGCATTTAATCTGACTTCCTAATAACCTTGGATCTTCCAGGTAATACCTTAACTGTCTGCAAATGTCCAGGAAGAGCAAGAGCAGACATCTGCTTTTGTTAATCAACAGAGACTTTATAAAAGTTAACTTTTTCTCAAGTCATAACAAGTTAGAGAGTAATTTTAAGAAAGCTACAGTGCTGCAAACACAAGATGTAAAATATTAAATTGTCTGTAAAATATTAAATTGTCTAAAGATTAGTGGAATCTGATGCATATATCCTGTAACTTTTCTGTTAGTGGGCCTAGTCAGGATTAATCAAAAATGTCCACAAGTTATATGACAAGGTCCCAAGAAAGCTGATTTGGGCAGACCTGCAGTCGTTTGAAGTCCTAGAAACATTGGTAGAATTAGTGCAGGCTAGGTACAAAGATACCATGACTCAAGTGTGAATAGTGTTCAGTCTCAGAGGGGCCCCTAGAGAGAGAGGGTATGCATCAGGGTTCGTCTCTGAGCCCACTGCTGTTCATAATAATGATGGACTACATTAGCAAATGGGTTGGAGGGGACAGATCAACAAAGTTGCTGTATGCAGATGACGTGGCATTACTGGCAGACTCTGAGCAAGAACTTCAGCAAAGTATGGGGAAATGAAATACAAAACTGAAGGCACATAGGATGATACTAAGTACAGATAAGACAGTGGTAATGGCAACAAATTGGGGTAAATCAGAAGAAACAGAGAATTGAGATAGAATGGAAAATAGTGGAACAGGTTATTGGCTTCAGGTATCTGGGAGGGGTGGTTGAGAAGAGAAGTCTGAATGAAGAGGTCAAAGCTAGAATCATAGGGACTGCAGCCAACTGGCATAGAGTGTCAGGTGTAGTCTATGACAGAAGAATGCCAAGGAAACTGAAAAGTAAGGTGTACAAAACAATGATGTCACTAGTACTGTATGCTGCAGAAACCTAGACAGTAAAGGCAGAGTAGATGAGGAAGCTAGAGGTGATGGAGATGAAGTACCTGAGAAGAGTAGTGAGATGCAGACTGGGAGGCAGATGAAGAAATGAGGACATAAAAAGCAGAAGCAAAGTGGCTCCAGTTGCAGAAAAAAAGCAAAGAGAACAGATTATGGTGGTTTTAGGCACATGTGCAGAAACGCAGACAACAATCTGGTGAAGAAAATTTGGGACAGACAGAAAGAAGGCAAGGAAACGAAGGCATCAAGCAAAGAAGTGGACGGATTGTGTGAGTAAAGATCTGCATCAGTCAAGCAAGAGAGTTGAAGAAGGCAAAGTGTGTCATTGAATAGAGAGAGATGATGGGAGTTAACATGACACCTCGACCACATGTAGAAAATTGGTAAAAGGGGATTGATGATGATGATTCCCCCTGTTAAAAATATAATAAAAATATGTGAATAACATTTAAAAAGTAGATGACTTGCTATTGTTATTATTATTATTGTTATTGTTAACATTGTTCAGTTTCTATCTCATCACAATAATTAAGGGTCTTTTTAGCTTTTTATTGTGGTAAGAGCATGGCTCTAGATAAGTTATTAGCCTATATTTATGGTTTCCACACCGAGATGAATTTTATTCTGTACCCTTCTATAGAACTAGGAACATTATATTCAACCACTGCATCCTTCATATTATGTTTCCTTGTATGTGTGTGTGTGTGTGTGTGTGTGTGTGTGTGTGTGTATTTATGTAGTTATTTTTTTTTGTTTCTGTTTATCTACTTATGTATGCATGCATGCATGAATGCATCGACTAAACTCAGAAGAATCTGTCTTCAGTAGAAGGCTAAGGAGAAAAGCTCCAGAACAAAGGTATGACAATTAGAAAAAAGAAAATTAGCATAGACAACATTACATAATCATTTTAACTAACATACAACTTGCTTTTGCAAAAAATATGAAGTCTAGAGAAGATAAAAACTAAGCATTTGCAATAAACATGTTTACATTATGATGATAATGTTTTAATTGTCTGCCTTCACTAGTTATATCTGTAATGAGTAAGTGTGGTTGCAGAGAGGCAGATGATCATTAAAGATGGGTATAAATAGGTATGTGAGAAAGAGAGAGACAGGCCTAGTTTCCTTCTATCAGTTTTGAAGGGAGATTATCTAGTTGGGTGTATCGGTGAGACTGCAGTGGCTAGGCTTCAAAAGGTTTCACTTGTCTGTTGTCTAGTTTTAACCTAAGAACGTATATGTGACAGTTTTGCCAGGTGTCTACAGTTTCTTCTATAGGGTTGCATGTCATCACCTCTTACTGTGTTGAGTCCCAGTTAACTATGAGTATTCTTATTGTATCTAGGCTTTGTGTTTCACTTTATGTATATGCATATTCCCAGTTTTATACACTTCAAGCTCTTCTGTTAAGTTTATAAATTACATATTCAGCAGTTTACTTGCACAACACATACCTGCCCCTTAACTGATCATGTCTGAATCCACAAAATATTCTGTATCTTATCAGTGAGTCAGCAGAATAACCAGATTCATAATTTTGTGTCGTCTGCATGCATTCAGTGACATAATATCAATAATCTCCTTATCCTTAACCCTGTGATCTATTTAAAATGTCTCAAATATCACATATTCTTCTCCAGATTACCATATGCCTAGGGTCTAGAGTTGCTTCTTAATACTGCAAGTTTTATTCATCCTGTCGCTTAAAGGCTAAGGGGTTGCATACCTAATGGATTCCTCCATTATTACGTCAAGAAACATGGTACATTGGCTTCTTTCTGCTTATTCACTGAAGCCAATACAAAGTCCAGGACTTCCAGTTTTCAGAGAGGTTTTCCTCTGCAGATTTATCGATGGTAGTTGTTATAGGGTTTTCACCATGAGCCAAAGATTAAGAAACAAAGTGAAAGAAAGCACTGGTGGTTCACTGGAGTACAAAATAAAGATTTAACAGTTTGACTATGTGTGATATAAGGCTTTTTTGTACATGTCTTTCTCAGGCTTACTGTTGTCTGCAGCTGACTTACATCCAGTACAAGCACAATGCCATCAGTATGCAAGACTAAAGCTAAAACACAAAATTTAAACAGTGTTCCAGAAATTGTTTGTGTCTGAGAACATCCAAAGTGTATGTGTGCTTCAGAAAAATTGGAGATTAGTACAGGTTAAAACTAAGGATTATTTTCCAGATGGCACATGAAGGCAAACCAAAAGATAACCATTAGATGCATTCACTTCAGCCTTTACTCCAGACTGATGATCAGTCTGCGATGATATTACCGACCCGGTCCTACTGCTTGCTTAAGTAAGCAGCACTTGCATACTGTGTGTGTGATAAAATAGCCTTCTTTAAGGCACATAAATATACGTCTGCTTTCACCCTGAAAGCACACTAGTCCAGGTTATATTTGTGAAAGTTTCAATGGTAACAAAGAAGCCTGTTGGAGCAGCATCATTATCCTCTAACAAAACG
The DNA here is from genome assembly GCF_019279795.1 of Protopterus annectens. Lineage (NCBI taxonomy): Eukaryota > Metazoa > Chordata > Ceratodontiformes > Protopteridae > Protopterus > Protopterus annectens. Next base: position 82,738,137 of record NC_056725.1, on the reverse strand, counting down.
TTGTACTCCTTGTCCCTTCTATACAGGACATCAGATGGCAGGCTGACACAGTGCAGGCCAGCAAATGGATGTCATTTGTGATCCACTTGTGATAGATACTTAAGATCTCTCTTGTTGAGGTCACAGAGTCCCTCTTAAACCCAAGACAGGTGGAACAAATAGAACAAGGCAAAGAATACATATATAAAAAAAATGTTGTTAACTCATTACGTCTGAGTGACACCTCCAGGTGCCAATTTTCAGAGCAGAGGTGCTACTTAAAGCAAGGAAGGGGAAAAAAACATTGATTTTCTGGCCAATGAAGTCATGATTTCGCAGCTGATGAAGATGAGCATGAATTAGCCACTGCAGTTCTCCTGTACCGTGTACGTTGCTATTTACTAACTTATCAGGAAGAAGCATTTGTTCATGCAATCGTCAAGTCTCAGTCTAGCAGACAGGAGAAGCTCTGGGACAGCTTATATGTCAAAGTTGTGTATCATGTTGGATTCTAGGAAGGCCACCGCCAATTCATCTCACCTGCAAAGCCACCGCTAATTCATCTCACCTACAAAGTGAATGAAATTTTCAACCTGATACTTGGTCCATTGTGGTAATAGCTGTCTCCTTGTTACAAGTCTACTATAATCATCAGGAGTTGTTGACAAGAGTCTAGTCTCGACTTCATTTAAAGTCTTCTTGTCTGGTATTAAAGTTTACCTGCCTGTGAACCTTCTTTATCACCCTAGTTGTTCAGTTTTTAAAAGTAGTACTATGTATGAGTTGTCAAATGAGGCCAACTCCCTTCTTCATGGTATTTAAATTTTGTTGTAGGATAGCTAATGATGTTGCCATTTGAGCTGGTTATGATGTAATCATTGAAGTACAAGTGACCTTTACCTAAGCAATAAGAATTTCAGGAAAATTGTAAATTGGATGTGATCTCCAGAGACCCTTAAACAGGCTTTCACAAAGACTTGATGACCGTTGGAACCAGTCTGTCTTTCTTGCCTAAAATAGCATTAGAGTTGTGTCTGAATCAAGCAGTTCAGTTGCCAATATTTTGCAGAACTCTTCAAAAATATGTCTGCAAATGAAGGGCATGCACAGACGGTTGGGATATTGCACTGAATGAACTACATACTTGATGCAAATAGACCATCTTTTTTAATTGTACTTGCCAGGAAAACATGGTAGGTTAGTATCAAAGAGACTTGCAAATAACTAGCAAACTCTGTCACCTTCTCTTGACATCATAATAGTTGGACTTTGCAAGGGCAGGTCAAAGTCCACTCTTGCAAGCCAACGTCTGCTATTGAAGCCTTTTTTTTAGAAATATGCCTGTGCAAACTATTTGTGAGGCAGCTGTGTGTTCCACCATTTAAACATTTTCCAAAACTATCAGTTGGACTTTCAATCCAGGAGCAAACAGGGCAGGCCAAGTGTACAGTATCAAAAATTGCTGTTGATGAATGCATGGTATATAGATATGTCTTTCACGATTTGTGAGTGTTACCTCTGTAGGTAGGAAACTGCTTTTGTAGTTTTCTGGAGGTTAACAAATGATTAATGTGACAGTGATGTTACTAAACATAGTACAGTTGTTTGTGAATATTCACTGTAGATGTTCAAATAATAGCATCACTGGTATATCATGGTCTGCTTTTCTTCAGTCTTTCCAGTGGGTATTCTGTATGAGTAATGGAGACTCCACTAAGCTCTTCTGGTTGCCTAAAAGTACTGAGGGAGAGGGAATAGGGGTTGTAGTGAACTTTCCTGCTTAATCCCCATGTGCTTTTCCCACACTTCCTGAGAGCCTTATTAGGTCACCCACTAACAAAATTCTCAGAATGTATAAGGAAACTGTTTGGGGATTAAGCAAGGAGTCAGTGTATACCCATTTTCCCATTTGGTTTTTAATATGCAGTTTTACCACACACACATGTTGGTGACATACTTAATTCAAAAAATAACTTTGAATGGTGTTGGCTTTTGTCCATTTTAAGATGAATGTTCTTAATAGAGGAGAAAACCTAATCCACTCATTTGAGATCCACATCTTTGGACATCAGGCCAGAAGAAGGGACATGTGTCTGTGATGTACACCTAAGAATATTGAATTGTGCTATGATGATGACCCCATTGTGCAACCATTTACTGTATGATGAGTGTCGGGACACAACTGTAGTATCCTAATTAATTAAATAGGCACAGTTTAGTAGTGGTAATCAAGACATAAGTCCCTAGTTTTCAGGGACGTGTCTAATTTTGATTGAAAGTTTTGCTGTTCTTCTCAAACTTGGACTTTTTTGTGAACAGGCAGCGTATTACAGTAGATACATATTGCTAAATCACCTGTAAATAGTGATAATCTTTATAGATGTAAAGCTATGGAGTGTATTATCATGGAACTCATAAACAAAGACATTGGGAGCCTCCAGACACTGGACCTTACCCAATTCGGCTTTGTTAAGGGCAGATCTTGCCTCTTAAACCTAGTTGATTTCTTTGAAACAGTTACCAAAGCCATAGATGAGGGCAAGGTAGTCCACACAGTCTACCTGGACCTCGCAAAAGCCTTCGACACAATACCCCACTCAGGCATCATAAATAAGCTTACCAGCTTAAATATCAACCCCTATATCATAAGATGGGTTGCAAATTGGCTCAGGGATAGAACCCACATGGTCAGAATCGCAGGTGCCATGTCCGAATCCAAACCAGTTACAAGTGGCATCCCACAGGGCTCAGTTCTGGGACCTCTCTTGTTCGGTATATACTTCTCTGAGGTTCAGGCTAACACAGGGGGATTATGGCTGACAAAGTTCGCAGATGACTGCAAACTGGGGGCCATAATCGACTCTCCAGCTGACAAAAGCATCTCACAGAGACGGATGCTTGGTGCCAGAGCCACAGCCTCAAGCTAAATGCTAAAATGTGCATAGTCATCCCCTTTGGGAAAAACAAGGTGCCCACAAATTACCACATAGGTAGTAATCCATTAAGTACGGAAGACGTAATTAGAGATTTGGGGACCAACGTAGATAGTAATCTCTCCTTTGATAATCACGTTGCCAAAGTGGTTAGAAAGACCTTCTATATAGCCCACCTTATCACGAAAGGGTTCACATCTAGATCAAGAGAGGTCATTGTGCCCCTCTACTCGTCACTCATCAGGCCCATAATTGAATACAATGCCCCTTTTGGGATGTACCTCACCCGACACCTGCAGCAACTGGAGATACCCCAAAAGTACCTCACTAAGAGGATCATGGGCTACAAACAGATGTCCTATGCAGCTCGACTAAAGAAACTCCAGCTCTACTCAGTTGCTTACCGCCTACTCAGAGGCGATTTATGCCTGACATACAAAGCCATGTCAAACCCAGAATTAATGGACATGCTACACCTCAAAAAATCCAAGTCCCTTAGAGCTACACGCTCCAGGGACTTAAACCTCAGCACAGAAATAAATAGGACATGCTGGAGGGACAGATTCATTTCCCAGAGGCTCCCCTCACTCTGGAATAGAATCCCAATTCATGTTAGACATAGCCCCTTGCTTACCCTCTTCAAGTGAAATCTGGACGCGTGGATGGGAAATCGCAAATTCACCCCTGGGATCTCTTCTGTGTCCCTGCTAGACAGATGCACAGTAAACTAATCTTAAAGGGTACCTTCTGTAACCTAATTTACAGAGGCACAGTAGGCTAATCTAATAGGGAGGCGGAAGCCAAATACACTCTGGCTAGGCTTATAAATGCCATAGGGCAGATAGCCTAGTATCTACCTATGAACCTATGACAGAGACTTATTTTCCTTCAGAGAATAAAAATTGATTCTCATCCATTTTTAAATGACCTTTCGTAGTTATTAATTGTACCATTATTTAAAAAGTGTCCCTAATTTGGAGCCTTTATCCATAATTAACTTTTGCTTTGTCCCCAATTCTGGGGGTTGATAACTATGGCATAGGACAATCCACTACTGTAGGTAGTGCCACTTAAAAGCTCTGAGAAAATCAAATCAATCTGCTGATTTAAAAGTAACAGATGATGATAACCAATGGAATTTAGCAAGCTTTAATTCAGATAGTGACGGTCTTTAACATGTTATTTTAACATAAAGGGAATGTAGCCTCTGTCACTTGACGTTTGTATTAGCTTTCTTCATTTTTACTCTTGCTCTTGATTAATTACCTAGATAATGTGTTCTGTGTGTGGGCAAGCAGTGAAGTTCAGACATTTATGGAAGTAAACATTCAGTTCTTTTAGAAAGGTGGGAGAGATTTGGGAGTAGAAGGTAACTGCTTCATGAAAGGGAGGACGAAGCACACAGAAAAGCAACTGACAAGATCAAACAAGTATGGTACATGGACAGAGATGGCTGAGAGTGATGGCTGTCCAAGGATAACCTGTACTGCAGCCATTGATATGTAGTAAGGGAGAACAAGAAAGAGGACAGGATGGCAGTGCTGGCAAGAGGGTATAACTGATACTATATATGGACTACAATGAAAGAAACTCTTACAAAGAGCAGTCAAGGTTTCCTATATATTTTTTTCATTCCTGGTTTCTTTAACAAGGTTATGCAATGCTAAAATAATAGCATGTATGCAGCTTTGTGTGTAGTCCTCTAATATGGAAACATGATAACATGATAAATTTTGTCCGGAAGCCTTTGATTGTTTTTTTATTATTTTTCCTTTTTTGTATTTGTGGTTGGAGGATTTAATATGGAAACATGCTTTGGCTGTTTCATTCATGGATAACTTTCAGTGAAAATATTCATAGTGAATATTGCCTGTAAAATACAAATATTGTTTTCACTCTTCGAATGAGCTTGCTGCAACTGGAGTCTAATACTAGTTAATTCATTCATTCCTTAATACCTATTTTACCATTTTCAGGGAAACTGACTGCATTTTTTTTCAAGCAAACAGTGAAGCTTATGTATTCGTTTAAAGTATTTATGTTTTGTACAGGAAATAATGCAGTGTGTTTACAAGACTTATTTTTAAAGTTTGTGTGTGCATTCCACATTCTGAGACATTCTCATTTTTTTCCACAAATAACATTAATAAATGAATGAACCATTTTTCTTAAGCAAAACATCTATCACTGTGCATGTACCCCTGAGAACTGCATAGTCAGGCTGCACTGACACTAAAATCGGCCATTGTGCTTCGTTTTCTGCTGCACCAGGCTATGTTTACGATAGGAAAATGGCATCATATTGGTTAGGCCATGCTTTAACACAGCTAAAGGGCATGCTACAAACTGGACCTAGTAACTTAAAACCATCTACTTTTAGATATTGGAACTAAAAACATTCTAAATGGTTTCACTAAAAACTGAAAGAATGCCTTGTAGAGGAAAGTGCCTCCACTTACTAGTTTTTATTACAGTTTTTTCATTGCTAAAGGCAAACAAGCATTTTATCACATGTACGTATTTTAAATGGTGCTGGTGTTTTGAACAATTTGTAAGTTGCATTGTGCTTTTTTCTGTTCTTCTTACTCTGGGGATGGAGTATCTTTTACAGTTGTTGAAGTTTAAACTGATATACTGAACTGTTGCTCCATTTTGTTTCCCGTTAAACCATACACTGTTGCTCCACTGGAGCCTTGGTCACGGCTGAAAAGCGTCAGTTGACCAGTCCACTAAGTTTGCTGTCAAATTTCAGTAAGTAAGCAAGGAAAATGTTTTGACAAAAGCGCATTTTATGGACAACACAGTTTGTACCACTACCCAAATGAAATAAATTAATTAATTAATCGATTAAAAGAATGATTGCATGTTCTACTCAAAATGGACACTTAGTTTTTTACATTTTAATAGTTATTTTGGTTAATCCTGTGGATGTTTTATAAGTGTCCCTTTTTGTTAATGTCATGTTAAAGCATCTTTACATCCTGGGTACTTGACCAAGGTAATAGAACTCAGATTTAAGCAGCAACAAGTCTTAAAGTGAATTTTGCACAGCTTGATATTATTTAAAAAAAAAAAAAACTGATTATAGAACTCAGACTTATAGGAACTATTTTTTTAAACTTGCAGTAATCAGAAATTTGCTAGTGTTATGTGACTTTTTTTCCAGTTATTGTAGTTCATTGGTTCAATTGACACACTCACTGTTATAAATTTTTAAAGTCGTAAACATTCTGTTGATGTTAATGTATGCTTGTACCATAACAACTGCATTTGTGTATTTGTTGTAATCGGTAGTCCTGTAGGCGTTAAACTGCTGTTTGTTAACTCACTTTTGTGTCTGCTAGCTGTAACTTGCAGTGCTTATAATCCAGCTTGATCAGTGACATTTCCTCAAACCAGAGTAAAGCCCTGAAGTTTCACCGACACAAGAGAGGTTAGTCTCTCAATGCACACAAACATCGCTGAAATGATCCGTTTCAAGCCTAGTGTATTGGTTTTCATTTTGTACAGTTGCTGCTTTAAAAGCACATTTTAAATGTGTTTGGGCTGTCCATTTCTGAAGCGTTGGTTTAAATCTTTATCTAAAAAAGTGAATAAAGATATAACTACAAAATACATTAATGTTTTCAGTATCCTGCAAAATAACATTTGTGTCATGCATTACGGCCATAACACAAAACATTAAACTGATACTCTGCTTAATTGTATGGCATTTCTGTTATGTTAAGCTGTAGTCCTCCAAGGACACAACAGTTTATGTATGTCAGGCATAATGTGAAACCTCCATGTGCTATTTTACGATTTCCTTTTTTTAGCATTTGACTCTTACAAAAATCTAATTGAAATTCATCATACTCTTTAGTGTTGCAGTCCTGACATCTTTGGATTCCTTCCTGCACATAGTCTGATTGGCCAGCCTGACTTCTAGAGCTCTGCCTCCACATTCTTCAGGTCTTTCTTGTTGTACTGTAGTGTATTGCAAGCTTATATGATTGCGTTATCAAATCATCAATTAGACTGCTTCCTGAAGCCAGAAAAGTGCTTCATGGGGAAATTATTTCATTATTTTTATAGAGGCGTAGATAATTTCTAACCTGACTGCGAGACTGAAACCTTTGTTAAAATCTACAGTAGCAGTGCCATTTGTGTTGCCTGAAGGAAGCAGATTCCATACGAGGAATTTCATAACATGGAACCTGTTTTTTTTGCCTTTGCCAAAAACACTACATGGACACCGTTTCAGAGGATAATATGGGGAAAAAAATCTTTCCAGGAATAAGTAGGTAAAAAGGGATGCATGACTGGTTCTTATCCACTGTGGCATTAACCAAAGCTTCCAAAAAGAGACACACTGAGAAAGAAGTTGTGGAAGAGAATTGGGTGATGGAGAACATTGAGAGATTACTCCGATCTTCCTAGGTTCTGCAACTCTGGCCAAAGAGAGGCATTTTCCCAGCTTTACCTCTGGATTTGGTTTCAGCCATCAAATCTGGCCTGACCACTTTGCAGGACACACTGCCATCTGTGTTTAATGCATCCTCCTGGACTGATGACATATTCACACAATATGGAGGACCCTTCGGTCTCATTGCCTCACATTCTTATTCCAAAAGGGGAGGGTAATATCACCAGGTAATTGTGTATGTATGACATGTTTTCCATAGAGATGACTTTGCTCACACTTGCCTGTCCACAAACAGAGGTATCTAAGGAATTTTATTTCTGAATCTGTGGCACAAAGCACCAATATAGGTTGGTATAATGGTTAAGGTGTTTACGTTGCAGTCACAAGGTACACCGTTTGATTTTCACCTTTGCAAGGAAAATTGGCTAGTCTTAAAATGACCCACAAAGGCAGCTAGCATAGTACTTGCCTATGAACCTAAAACATCGAGGGGCCAGACAACTTGCCTAGGTCAGACAGTGCTCCAGGCTCATTTCTTTCCCAGGCTTGTACCAAGCAATTCTTCAAGGTGGACCTGGATTTCATGTTCTTTCTGAGAGGCAAGGAGACAACACTGGAAATAACTAAGTAGTCTGTGGTCTCTATAAAGAAAAAAAATGGTGGGACTCCAAAAGTATTCTGGTTCCCATGACTCTGAAGCAGATGAAGAGACTTATATGGGCTATATTTCTTCTGCTGAGGTCTTTAAACCTGGCACTACCAACACTCTATCTTCTGCTTCTTCACTAGGAGATTGCTTCTTTGAAGACACCCTTCATAAAATTAAAGAGGAGTTCCAATTGAAATGTAAGGAATACCCAGAGTCTTATCTCGGATACAGACCATTTGTGGGTCTGCCTGAACATAGGCTATTGTCTATGTCTCCATTAATGATTGTCTTGTGGGATGTATTTACAAAAATGTGTTGAAGTCAGATTCTCTCTCCTCACAGCCAGGAAGCATGGCCATTTTTACTGGGTCATAGATTCCCCCAAATTTCTCTGTAAGAATACCTTGGTTGACTGAGCTTTTTGGATTCTAGCAAAAAATCCCATCAGACTTCATCCAGGAACCTCACTCTCTATGGCAGGAAGAGTAGAATACTTAGCAGATTTGAGAAGAAAACATATATATATCTGCTACAGTCATTCTGACCCTTGAACTGCCAGACCTACATTCCTACCTACCAGCAATCCTTGTTGGAAAAGATAAGGGCTAAGGCAAATGGGATATTTGATAAGGATCTGAGGTAGAAAAGAATTTAACTGTGTAACGTACTGCCAAATACTCCAGAAAATGAGGATTTGATGCTGTGGATGCTTTGTGTACGTCAAAAGCCACAGGGTCTGTAATTCATGAGTAGGTGAACACTCAGCATCTACCTGATCATGTTAATATTTGGAGCTTCTTACTACCTCTTTAGAGAAAGACCTCCTCTTTTAACATGCTACTTAAGAGATTTTCAAGAGGCTAGAAAGAAAAAAAGGAAAAAAAAAATATGCAGATATCCTTTTTAACCTCAAGCCTTTGAATTTATCAGGAACTATCCAGCTAGATCTAGGCCCCTAATACCAGAGCAAGACGGAAACAAATCTGGCAAAGGGAAAAGGAAATGCAGAAAAAAATGGCAAACAAAACTCTGAGAGAATCCCAAAGGGAGCATCTATAAATCTGTCCAAATGCCCCCCCCCCCGGCCCCCTCCCCAAACACACATTAACCTACCTTTCCTCTATCCGAATGCATTCATTTGATTATGTTCTCAAATATTCATGACCATAAATATTGCAAACTCAAAATATTGAGCATGTATTTAATGCAGGTGGCAAGCTCCTCCCTCTCCCCGGCTAATTTTATAAACTAACTCAAGAATCACACAACAGTGGGCAAGGGGAAAATTACCATTTTCAGCATTGTATTTTCAGTATTTTGAGTTTTCATTCAAATTAATGTATTCCCTTTTGTCTTGTACATCAATGTCTCTGCCACCAAAGACACATGGTGGCAATTTTTTTCATCAGTTGGAAATCAATAACTTAGGATCAATGTGTGCCAAAAAAATCACCATCAGGTGTGCATGTTACACTTCAGATTTTCAAAGTGCAGACACATCTCCCAGGTTCCCAAAGACCAGGTAGTTTATTGCTGCAGTACTGAAATATATGATGATTGCAGGAATCATGGAGAATGTCCTAACTGGAGGAGATTAATCTTCTTCTCCATACTTTTTCTGGTCCCAAGAAAAGAAGGTGTATGTAGACCCAACCTAGATCTTTCCTATTTCTATTTGTCCCAAAGCATGGTAATGCTTTGTGATCTGTTGCCATTGCTATTTCTTTGGACACTCGTCACTCTGGAACCTGGATGCTTTCCATATTCCAAGAGCCAAACATTCTAGATAGTTCCTAAAGTGTGTGATGGTGGAAGGGTTCACATTTTCATCCTTGCCCTGTGGCATATCTACTAGATCCAGAGTCTTTACCAAATGTCTGGCACTAGTAATTCCTCATTGCAAGTAAAAGGACATCCCCATTTATCCTTCTCTGGGTGATTGTCTATTTCTAGCAGATTCCATGGAGGAAGTAAACAGGGTTTTCAGATTTACATTGATTTGTTTCCTGGATCTTGGATACACTGTCAATTAGAGTTCGACAAACCTGTCTTCACCTAAAGATGTAGTATTGTTGTCAGAACACCTAGAAACTACCCTGAACAAGAATCCACTGCCAGAGGGCAGAGTTGCATTTTTGATCCTTCATTTTCAGAGTCCCTAATGAAAAGCACTTTCAGCAAGGGAATTCTGGTTTGTTAGAGTACATGACTTCCTACATCCTAAGCCACTTGAGGAGAATACAGCAGTATTTCATAACCATTTGGTGTCAACACACACATAGCCTCTGGAATCCGAGTCCTCTGCTTCCCTGCATCAGAAAGGAGATGGTGGATAACACAGCTTCAGTTCAATCAGGGGTTATGTTTCAGAGCTGGCTATAACCCATTATGACCCTCACTCCAGATTCTTCAGATCCAGCCTGGGAGGCTATCGTGGGTAGTGTACAAGGGACGTTGGGCAAATGCATACAAAAAAAGCATTCATATGTGATAGAAATTGTGGTGGTGATTCTGGCTTTGAAAACTGTCACATCCACATTTTGGGTAGGCACAACTTTTCTGAGGATTTCCATAGGTTTGTGATGGAGGCTTGTAGACCAAATACAAACCTTACCTTGCTTAATGGAAAAGATTCCCCCTTTGGTGCTTCTCTAGAGAACTAGATCCCAACAAAATTAAAGTGGCTATGGTGCTTTGTTACCTTTTAAACCTTTATAAAATTGGCTTCTCTTGTGCATCAGCTAAAGTGTATGCTTCTGCCTTTTTAGACTGTGTACTTCTGGGCCCTTGTTTGTTCCCCAGACCATCAGTTAGACAGTTTATGAAAGGGTGCTACATCTATTAATGGCCAATGGCCAAAAAAAAGAGCATTTTAACAAGGTGTTCGAGAAGTTGACCTGGATACCATCTGAGTCAGCAGCTGCTGCAGCCCTTCAATCTTTCCTTGGAAGTTTCTGTTCTTGGTTTCCAACACCTCTTCTAGGAGAATCTCAGAACTTCAAGCTTTGATATGTTGAGACCCCTATTTAGTCTTCCATTAGGTCAGACTGTCCTTGCATACCCATCGCTTCCCTTATGTCAAAGTTATTGTCAAAGGTGGTTTTATAGTTCCTAAAGCAAGACATGCAATTATCTGTTTTCTTCCCTAACTCTTAGAACATGGGAGAAAGGACCTGGATGTGCATAGACAGCTGAAATTTTATCTTCATGGAAATAAAGATTTAAAGAAAACTGGCCAGCTCTCTCTTATGGGCTAAATGGATTGCTTATTACATGGCCTTTTACTGTTCTGCCTGTGTAAAGTCTGTGCTACTCCACTAGAGCCATAGCAGCCACAACAGCCATTCTCAGAGTGGTCAGCACTCATTCCATTCTGGAAGCTCCCACCTGGATTCTGCACAGTTTCTGCAAACAATATAAGGCATCATATAGGGCCAGGGCAGACTTTGTTTCTGCTGTACTGTAGGGCTGTGTTTTGTAATACACTGTTTGCAGCTAACCACCTTGAATATGTATGTTTTGGGAATCTTCCCAAGATTGCAGCAGTGGATAGTATGATGGCCATAATACAGTTATGTTAGGAACATAAATGTAGATGATCAAGTACATTCACTGTTGCAGTCCAGTTGCTCTACCTTCCACCCCTTTTCTGTTGTGTTAGGATCTTATCTTAAATGTAGATGTTCAGATACATTCACTGCTGCAGTCCAAGTAACCTCACTCGTATTCCCTTTTCTACTACTGTTTCGAGCTTCCTAGTATCCTGCCTTCTTATTTCATGTATTTCTAGCTTTTCCCAAATGTGTTGTTTTTCAGGACCATCACCACCCTTTTTTTGACCCTACTACTTGGATAGGGACTTTTGGCATTTCTTAATGAAACCCGTGGGATTGAGGGTTGCTGCAGTCTGGTCCGCTTAGTCTTTGGTGCCAAGGTTTTCTAACACAGCTTTGTCAGGGCAATACAGATATGAAGCTTTTGTCAACTAGCACCACTCTTATAACACTGATACACTGGAGTGGTGGTGGGAGAGGGCTGACTTAAGTCCTAAGCAGAGGCAGAGCTTTGGAAGTCATTGACATTCATTGTATGTTCCAATTACACCTGTACTTTATGGATTCACTAAGAGGGTCTGAAACAATGCAAAGTATTGCAAAGACTCCGCTGCAGAGATTTCTACATGTTATACAAATCCATCCTAACAAATGTCCCCCATCTTTAGGACTCTAAATTTCTGAACTCTCCAAGGAAATGTTTTGTACACTGGCGCTCCTATAATGACTTGATTTAGCTAAGGTGCAATTTCACTATGCTAATTTAGGGTAAGTTGTAATTTACAGCCAGTATCTTTAAAAAATTCTAATAACATTTATATTATGGTATAATCTCGTTAATGTAATTAATTTATACTCTTAAGGTAGTGAATTTCAGGGAGAACTTGTCACTAATTTCATAAGTTTTATGAGCAGATTGTTAGCTCATTGTATAACTCACAAGCTGTTGTGATTTTGGATCTGGCTAAGGCTTTTGACTCCATCCCCTTTAAACCGTTATAAAGACTTTAATATGAAGTGATAACTCTGGCTGTATAGCTAAATGGCTATCCAAATGGCCACTGAGTAGAACCTACAAAGTGAGAATTAAAAATTCCTACTCCAAGAGATGATTGCAGGCCAGAGGAGTGCATCAGGGTTCAGTCTTGGGGGCCACTATTATTTTGTGTAGTGATGTCAAAATGTCCAAAATCTAATTCTGTATGGTAAGTAAGTTCACAGATTAAGACAGGATGAGCAGTAGTGAATACTAGTGATGGGTATCTGCTGCAATCTTACTTGGATAGCCTATATGAATGGATAACAACCAAAGGTATGAGATTTAATAATGGAAAATATACCATATTGCATTTTGGGCATAATAGTAATAATCCATATCCTTACACCGTGCTCATTCAGATTTGTGTTTCTTGTGAGATGAGAGATCTAGGTATCATGGTAGATACAAATCTTAACTTTGAAGTTAATGTGACAAACATTATTAGGTAATGATAAGACATATCTAAGAAGTCCCACCAGACCACTATTAACTGGGAATCCTATACGACATCAAACATACATGCACAGAGATTCCTGGATTTTATAAACACAAACTCGCTGGACCAGATAGTCAGTACACCAACCAGGGATGCAACCATACTGAATCTGATACTCCCTAATATGGGAGAGTGCTGCACACCCCTGCTGTAATGCCTTCCCTGGTAAAGGGCAGACCACAAAATGGTGTCCTTTGAAGTAAAAATAAAACCTGGACCTCCTAGCTAAACCATTCAGGAACTATTCTAAGGCTAACATCCTGCTATTAAGTGAGAAGCTGGCAAAATTTCAAGCCCCTATAAACCCTGACAACACTTCTGCCTATGCAGAAAGGTTCACAGAAACCCTGTACAAGCATGTTAATAGTTGAAGCATAGAGGCAGCTGTACCCAACAGGTGGATGTACAGAACTAACTCAAACAACATGCCACCCTGGTGGAATCACAAAATCAGTCGGATATATAACAGGAGGAAGAGAATCATGGCAAAAATTAGGAGGTGTAGCACCCAGCAGGATAAAAGCACTCTCATCAAACTAAACAACTTGCAGGACAAATAAAGTCTACCAAAGCCAAATTTGAGATAAGTTTGGCCTCCCAGGCCAAGGACAGTCACAAAGCATTCTTTAGGTATGTCCACAACCTCAAAGGCAATACACGGTTGTGTGCAGAGCTCATTGTAATTGGAGCCACTTGTACTGAGCCAGAAGATATAACAAACCTCCTGGCTGATAAATTCTGCTCCAACTTTACTCCTCTCTCTCTGTCAGCCTTCCCTCAGGAAATATCATCAAATATAACTCCCCATATTTTTTATGTGGTCCTTAATGCTCAGGATGTCTTCTAAATAGCATGAAACATAACCTATCAGGGCCTCTGGAATTACTATTTAACTGTAGCCTCCAAACAGGCTTTGTGCCTCGTGAATGGAGAAAGGCAACAGTTATCCCTCTGCACAAAGGTGGGTCCTCTACAGACCCTGGAAACTACAGACCCATAAGTCTCATTAGTCTTATATGTAAAGCCATGGAAAGAATTATTATGGAGATGATCAATAGAGACATAGTAAACCACCAGACACTGGACCCAAACCAGTTTGGTTTTGTCAAGGAGAGATCATGCCTACTCAACCTGGTGGACTTCTTTGAGTAAGTCACCAAAGCAATGGAGGAGGACAAAATCATTCACACTGCCTACCTTGACCTGGCCAGGGCATTGTTGACAACCTCAAGAGGTTAGGTACAAACCCATATGTCACCCATTGGATAGCCAACTGGCTCAGAGACGGGACCCAGGAAGTTAGAATTGAGGAGTTCACCTTTACAAAGAGGCCAGTCACAAGTGGAGTTCCACGGGGATCAGTCCTTGGACCACTCCTTTTTGGCATTTACTTCTTTTCAGAAGTTAAGGCCAATGTCACTGGTCTCTGGCTAACTAAATTTGCAGATGATTGCAAATTAGGAGCTGTCACTGAATCCCATACTGACACAAATGTTCTCCAAGAGAGAATAACAAAGACAAACAACTGGTGTCAGAACCATGGACTAAAACTAAATGCCAAGAAATGCATAATAGTATCCTTTGGGAAGTCATCCATCCCTGGTAACTATCATATTGACAACACACCCCTTAGAGTTGACCCAGTAGTCAGGGAGTTAGAGACACACATAAATAGTAATCTAGCCTTTGATCATGACATGTCTACAGTGGTGAGGAAATCCTTCTATGTTGCGCAACTTATAAATAAAGGTATGGCATCCAAGTCCAAGGAAGTCATTGTTCCACTGTATTCGGCATTCATCAAACCTATCATTGAGTACAGTGCTCCCTTTGGTATGTATTTAACCAGGCATATCCAACAACTGGAACATCCACAGAGGTTCCTCACTAAAAGAATACAGGGCATAAGTAGTATGTCCTATGCAGACCACCTCAAGGCCCTATTCCTGTATTCTTTCTCCTACAATCTTTTGGGGGAGATCTATGCCTGGCTTATGGGGCATTGTCAGACCCCTCTCTGATGGACCTTCTGCATATCCAAAAAACAAACAGTACCATAATTACCCATTCTAAAGACTTACACCTTGCCTGTGATATAAATAAGACCTGCTGGAGAGGTAAGTATGTATCCCAGAGACTACACCATCAATGGAACAAGCTCCCCATCCATGTGAAGCAGAGTTCCTCTCTAACCCAGTTCAAGTGCAACTTGGACAACTGGATGGGAAACTGGAAATTCATCCCAGGTTTGGCACCTATGTCTCTAATGCAAACAGGTTACCTGTAAATGGTTCATCTTCCAGGCCCATGCTTACACTTATCAAGGGTATCCAAACTTGTTAGAGATTTGGGATGCATGGCTTGGCTTAAAAAGGCCCTTGTGGTTGTTAGCCTAGTAAACACCTATGAACCTGTGAATCAGCGAGTATCCAGGGTCTGTTCCAGGTTATTTTTGGTAGTAAAGAAGAACAAAGATCTCAGACCAGTTCTGGATCAAGGCAAATGGAACCACTTCATCAAACAGACCAAATTCCAGATGGTCACATTGCAGTCCTCTCTACCTTTCCTGAGGAAGGATTACTGACTGCACATTGTACATTTCAAGGATGCCTACCATCACATAAAGATAGTGAGGGACTCCATGAGTTTCTTGTGCTTTTGGCTGGGGGCTAGTCTTTACCAATTTCATATCTGACCATTGGTCTCACCACAGTTCCCTGATGTAAGGCGGTAGTGGCAGGCTGTCTCAGCCTACAGGGTTTCCAGGTTTTGCTTTTCTACCTGGGTGATTGGGTCCTCACTGCTTGCATGAAAGCATCTGTCATCAAGTCTCAAGATTCCTCCCTCCAGCTGTGTCTGTCCCCCAGGCATTACAGTGGATCACATAATGTCCAGCATGGAAACCAGTGCAACTGTTGGAGTTTATAAGCTGACTTTTGGATACAGTCAGTCAGCCAAACTTCCATTATCCAGACTTAACCTGCATGCATTCTCACAAATCATCACAACCCCTACCAGGAACCAAAAAGAAAGCATACTTGACTGGGTACTTTTAAATAGCCATCCCCAATTGTACACCTCTGGGACCCTCCCTGATGATCTAGCGATCACATTCTCACCTATATTATTAAGCACAAGGCCATCAACCCCCAACAACCCTTACTTAGAATGGTAAGAAACAAAAAATACTTTAACCCCGACAAATTCTAACATGAGCTAAACTCATGTAAATGATCAATTCTAAAGCACCTCCCCTTAGATGAAGCAGTTGCATACTTTAACAAATTCCTAGAAATCCTTGATTCTCCTGCACCTGCTCGCTCAACAAAAACTAAGGCAAAAACTGCTCTATGGCTTTCCAAAGAGTCTAAACTAAAAGTCACACTTAGAAACAAGGCATGTGCATTATGGTGTACTACTAAAGACCCCCGAGATCACATTAAATATAGGCAATTAAGGAACAACACTAAAAAAAAAAACATTTTACAAGACAAAAAAAACAAACTACTACTGTAATCTACAGGAAATAAATCAAAACAACCCCCAGAAGTTCTGGGCAGGTTTAAATAAACTGTTACATCCTGGACAAACTTCCACCCCAATCCCTGCAGCCACCATTGATAAACCTTCTGAGGAAGTCTCCGACAGTTTTAACCATTTCTTTAATGAGACTATTCAAGCCCTAGTGAGCCAACTACCTCCCAGCTCCCTTGGCCATGAAGGTACCACCCCCAAAAACCAACTCACATTTAGATCCCAACCAGTTGCCACCTCACTCATCCATACCTTGATTAAAAAACTAAAACCAACTACACTCTCTGCTGATCAACTCCCTGCTGAGTATCTACAAAAAGCAGCTGATGCCATTGCTTACCCCATCTCAATACTAATCAATCAAACAAAGCAGAAGCCAAAATCTCCTCCATCTGGAAAATATCCTATGTAATCCCACTTCACAAAGGAGGTAGCTCTACTCAGTTAGCCAATTGTAGACCAATAGCTATATTATCCCCACTTGCAAAAATTATGGAAAAATGCATCCATAGACAACTGATGTACCACCTAACTCAGAATAACCTCATGGCAGACTCCCACAGCACTACTTCAGCCTTTCTAGCCCTTCTCCAACACCATAAACCTTAATCGCAATAATAATAACATATCATCTGCCCTCTTCTTGGATCTCTTCAAGGCATTTGATATGGTCGATCACCAATTACTAATCCACACTCTGAAAACTTTCTGCCTAGATACTAAAGCCATTCAATGGTTCCAATCTTATCTGAATGATAGACAGCAGGCTGTCCTTTGGCAAAACAAACTCTCTAAACTCCTACCCAGCACCTTAGGTGTACCCTAGGGATCTATACTAGGGCACCTTCTGTTCTCCATCTTCATTAATGACCTTTATACTGCTATCCCTAAAGTCAGCTGTGTCCAATATGCCGACGACTCCACCCTGATATGCTCGGCCACATCTCCAAATGAGCTATGGTCAGCTACACAAACCACCTTCAACACAATTGAAAACTGGCTTTCTGGTCATCGTATGATCCTGAATCCCAAAAAAACGAAAATGTTGCTTTTCTCACCAACACACAGGTCTACTGCATTCACTTTTACCATAAAATCTAATAATGGCGCAATAATCTCCCCAGACTCCTCTACAAAACTGTTAGGTGTTACCTCGATAGTAATCTTAAATTTGACCTACATGTTAATCAATCTATCAAGACCATCAATAAAAAAACTAGGCTTACTTTACAGGATAAAAGCCTTCTTAACCCCTCCTGCTAGATTTGCCATAGCTCGCTGTCACCTATTTTCAACTCTTCTGTATGCATCCCCGTTACTCTCCAATCTAAACAAATCTGTCCTTAACAAACTGTCTGTCTGTCTGCTACAATCACATTGCCAGATTTGCCACTGGCCTGCCTTATAGGACTCCTCATTGTATCAACCTAAACCAGCTTGGGTGGCTAGAATTACCCAGCTTGATCCAGTATAACCTTATGATTACTGCCCATAAGATCCTTTACAATCCAGACAATACTCCTGCTCTTAAAAATATTATCACCCCCCTCCCCCCATCACAATCCCCGACCTCTTCAATCCTCTAATGAACTACTAGTCCAGACTATCAAAACTAATAACTCTGCCGGTGACTCTCTCTTCGTTAACTGTGTAGGCAGACCCTGGAACTCTCTCCCACCTGAAATTACTTTGCTCACCACCCTGAGTCAGTTTAAGACTAGACTCAAACAACATTTGACACTAAACTGGCTATGTCAATGTAGCAAACCTGACTAACTCTCCTTGACAATGAGTTAAAAATAGTAATATAGCCTACCTGTGACACTTAATCCTGACCTGTACTTAGTTTATCTCTAAACTTGTTTAGGTATGTGACCACTGTAAATATTGTATCTGTAATCTTACTGTATGTTAATAACAATATTTTTAGCAGACCTGTGTTACTTAATGATGACCTACTCTCAGGATTTTCTTTAACCCTGGAACTTCTATAACTTGCTTAGGTATGTAACCTCTGTAAATATTGTATCTTAAACTTAACTGCTTGTTTAGGTATGTTAACTACTGTAAATATTGTATCTTAAACTTAACTGCTTACCTTGGAGCTTTTCTCCTCGGGCCTTTCCTGAAAATGGACATGTATCCAGTTGGACTATCCCGGTCATCAAATGTAAAATAAAATAATAAATACACTTCACTTTGCCTGCTGGCATCTCATATTCTTCAGGTTCCAAAATCTTCTGCAGAGGTGGTTCTCAAGCTCCTTGGGCATATGGCAGCATCATTCTGTCTTGTGCCTGTAGCAAGGTTTCATATGAGAGTGTTACATTGGACTTTAGCACTTCAGTGGTCTTATCTCACACACCCCATGGACTTTGCAGTTCTTCTGACAAATGTCGCTGACATATTCTGTTAGTTGAACTCACCATTGGTTACGGCAGGGTAGCCTTTTGTTCTGCCCATCCTAAGCCCACATGGATGGATGCTTCCCTTCTGGAGTCGGGGAGGAGCATTTTGAAGGGAAGACTGTCCAGGAGAGCTGGTGAAGGTTCAAGGCAAATGTTCATATCTGTGTCTTGCAGATGAGGGTGGCCTAGTGTTGCAGGCCTTTCAGGACCTCCTCCCCAAGGTGTGATCATGGTCCAAACAGACAGCACTTCTGTGATTTGGTATCTGAACAAGCAATGTGAACTTGTTACTGTCCCCCTAGGTTGAGAGACCATAAGGGTCTGGTGATGGGCAGTGTCCTCATCATTTTCTGATTGCAGTGCACATCCCAGGGAAATCCATCATTCTGGTGGACAGTTTGAGCAAGAACATTATTCTGTCTCATGAGTGGTCCTGGTCCCTGAATCTGAAAGTTATGGCTTTGATTTTCAGCTGCTGGGGCACTCCCTGCTGCAATCTTTTTGTTTTCCCATCCAACATGAAATGCAGCAGTTTTTGCATCCTGATCCATCCCAAGGGACAGTCACCAAAGAATGCTTCATTGCTTGTATGTGTATAGACAACTTGGGTTCTATTTGGATAGAAAATCTGACCAACGTCTTGTTTCTTTTCTAAGTTGAGGTTTGCAAGGGCGGTTTCCAAAGTGATCGTATCTAAACTGCAGCTGTATCTCACTGGTGTATTATTTGAAGGGAATGTCCTTGTTAATGAAGCCTAGTGATCATTCGACTAGAGTAGTGGCTACTTT
The DNA here is from genome assembly GCF_019279795.1 of Protopterus annectens. Lineage (NCBI taxonomy): Eukaryota > Metazoa > Chordata > Ceratodontiformes > Protopteridae > Protopterus > Protopterus annectens. The sequence goes on along the minus strand of NC_056725.1, from coordinate 82,718,352 downwards.
TTCTCACAGACCTCTATTTGTGCTGTAACTACCTGGTTATAGCACTCCTACCTTTGTATCTCCTAGCAGACTGGATGTTCAGTCTAGATTAGGAGCTTCATTTGGTTCCATCATTTTGTGGAATGTTCTCTCCTGGGGCCTCCCTGAGTTTTTCTGTGGCTGGGGAGTTTGTCCCACAGGTTGAAGCCAGATAGAAAAGCCAACATCAGAAATGAAAGTTATTTGTTTACCATAACGATTGATACATGTTGTCCTCATCTGTGAAGTTCAACCACCCCTCCCCCCATACCCCTTCCAAATGGTCACAGTTGTTAGCAAAGTGTTCCTGATTGATCTAGCTGCGTATTTTATGAGCTGCTGTCTTTCTTCTTATGTTTAGATCTGATATTTTGCAGGGAGTTGTTGGGAGGAAACTCAATCTGAGTAGAGAAGTGGAGAGCAGAGCATTATGGGTAGACAAGGTGGGGCTCTTGGGCTGAGGACTCTGAAATGGCTGGCATCGGATCTGATAACTTCCAGGTTGAACCGGACAGAAGAAAACAAAATAGATCTGTTGTTATAGTAAGTACACAGCTTTCATTTTTGGACCATAATAAGGCACAATCTTGTCACAATGTACAATTATGAAGTAAATTACTATGAAGTAGAAGTAGCAGCATTCTTGGATACATGAAATACAGATTGCTAAAAGAAACTTTCCACATATGGATCTAGTGCATAGAGTATGTATTTTTCCCAAATGCAGTCCTAGTGAGAAGTGTCAATATATTTAAGAGACTCTGAATAGTTGGATATTTTCACATACAGCTACTGATATAGCTTGCAAACTTTAATAAAAGTGTACCTTCTCAAGAAAAATCTGTTAACCTAATTAGAAAGCAAAAATGTTTATGAACTGATTTTGACCATTGTTCCTTTTTTGAAAAAATAAATAACAGTGGTAACACTTGATCTGATGTTGTCTGTTCACTTCTTCATCAAACCTGTGGGTCTCGGTTCTGAGCTTGGAACCAACATGGCCATCAGAAGCTTAGGATCCAAAGCTAGAGCTCCTCTCACCCTACCCATGCTGCCTAGCTCCTCTGAGATACCTCAGATCTCGTTTGCTGTGCTCAGCTAAAGCATCATGCTCAGAGGTTCTGCACTAGTGTGGTTTTGGGTCGTGACTAAATTTTCATCTGCTCCTCTTCACTCTTTTTCTACCTAGCCTTTTTACTGTTAAAAAAAAAAACTAAATTTGTTTCTCTCATGTTTTTTAATAGTGTGCTATACTTTTTTTTTGCGCATGGTCGTCATGACTCTCTCTCCTCCCTTTTCTTCCCTGTTCTTTTCACCATGTTAGAGAAATATGACAAACCAGTAGAGTCTAAAAAATGCACTTCCTGTGGGTACAAGATCCCTGTATCTGATGCCCACAGGGAGTGCGTTTACTGTTTGGGTCCTGCCCACCTTCAAGTAGATTGCTGTATCTGCAAGGCCTTTCTCCATTGTGCCCTTGCAGATAGATGTAGCAAGCTCATTCTCAGCGGTTTTATCACTTCTCCTGCAGTTGCTTCTGTTTCAGGGGCTTAACCTCCTGCCAAGAAGTCTAAGGAGGCCAAGGACCATAAGAAACTGTCCCCAGACCCCTCTGTGTCTTTGGAGTCAGAGCCCCCTAAGAAGGCCCAGAGACCATCAGAGCACAGTTTCCTGGCCCTGATACCAGTCTCTCTCTCTCTGCCCCATGCTTCTGCTCTCCCTTCGGGACTAGAGCCATTGGCACCAACTGCCCCTAGGGTCATCTCACCCAGGCACCGTTCCAGACCCTCCTCTGTGTCCTCGTCCATTAGGTCCTCTCTGAGCCTTCAGAGAATGAGGTGGACAGACTGATGAGGACATTTCTCTGTATGCAGATCCAAATGGGGGCTCTTCCAGCTCCATCCCCAGTGGGATCTTCAAGCAGAGCCTTTTCCTGTAGCATTATCTCTCCTTCTGTGATCCGACCTTCTGTTTTGCAGCTTCTGGATCCTTTGGGCCCTGGTGCCGGTGTGTTGGTCCCAATAGTTTTCTCTTAGTCTGACTTCATCCTTAACTCGCTCCATCCTGACCATGTTAGGGTCAAACACATCTCTGAACTGAAGCCTCAACGTCGAGTCTAGGCAGATGAGTTCCACTCTGAAGTTTTTGGAGTTGTCACGTCCCCTTGGTACCTTGGCGTTCAACAACTCAGCCCAGACCCTCCCCCCCAGAGCAGATTGCTGTTGGTGACCAGGGGTGACCTACTCTTGATACCCTGGGACAGAGCGATCATCCTCGAGACTCCAGCAGTCCTTCTGCCTACTCTCCCAACCCTAGGAGACCTCCAGCATCTAAAGTTTTGGATCCACCCCTTCCTATCTTGGGATCTGTGTTGGAAACCTCTCTTCTGCTACTGGGACAGCTGGTTCCCCAGAACCTCCAATCTCTTCCACCCAGGGAAGCCCAAACCTCTTCTGACACCTCCCCAGAGCATCCCATTAAGGTGGTTCCTATGAAGAGAAGGTGCAAAAGGAGGCACCTAAATTTTCCAGAGGAATGTCTCTCGATGGACACTGACTTTGATGAAGGTGAGGGGTCCCACAGTTCTCCACCTGACGTCTCATTTGGAGACGTGTTAGAGATTCTTTGCCAGAAAAGAGGTTGGTTGGCCCCAAATCCCACCCCGGATGTGTCTGTGTTCTTGGAGGCCTTCAAGACCAGCCCATCTACATCCTGGGTGTCCCCCTTGTAGATCCCCTTGTGGACCTAGTATGTGCACGGGCATGGAAGGAACCAGATGCTGCAGAACCTATACTGAAAGGAGCAGACAAGATCCTTAGTGCCTCCAAGGCTAGACCTCACTGGACAAAGAGCATTCCAGTAGATGCCATGGTGGTGGCAGTGGCCACCAAGAAAGAGCTTGCACAAGAAAGCTGTACTGTCCATCACCCTAACAGGGAGTCTAAAGCTATGGACAGATTTGGAAAAAGGGTCTATGCTTCTTCTACCTTTGCCCTCAGAGTATTGAATTACTTTGCCCATTTTACCAGGCTACAGAGCGACTTAATTAAGATACTCTCCAGCTCTGGACCCGAGTCCATGATGTTAGCTCCTGTATGGCCACTCTGCAGTCCATTTCCAATGCGTGTATGAGGCTTAACTCTCACGCAGTTGAGGGTACTTCTAGGGCAGCTGGTTCCAACATTGCTATTCAGTGCCATACCTGGATGTGGCTGTGTGATTTCTCTGGGCCCATTAAGGCGCCTTTTGTCAATGCCCCCTTTGATGGTTCCTCCCTGTTTGGACTGACTGCACATGGCACACTCTGCCACAGCGAAAAATATGGAAAGACCCTGTCAGCTATTAGGATCTGCTTTTCTACCCCACAAAAGGTCTTTCTACAGGAATCTGCAAGGAAGAAAGAAGTTGTGGTTCAGAAAATCCCAGGGTCTTTTCCAGGATGCCAAGGGAGATTTTTCCCTAGGGGCAGAGGGGGGAGTAATTCCAGTGTTAGACATTGCCCTCGGGGCAGAGGGGGCCCACTGAATCTGGGATCTCAGGATTCTCCTTCTGAGAAATCCTTGCAGCATTCATGAGATGTTGCCTGACTGTCACTCTTAGGAGGCAGTCTGGGGACAATGCTCCTTGCACCTAGATGCCTGGTTAGCCATCACAAATGACTGATGGGTGCAAGGTGTTATATTCAGAGGTTACTCCATTCTCTTTTTAAAATCCCCCAAGACAAGCAACACCTCCCCGATGTCCCACCCAGTCAGAGGGAGAAAGCAACTTTGGAAATCGCAAAGTTGGTCAAAAGAAGTCTTCCAGGAGATCCTCTCAGACCAGCATGGATAAAGGATTTACTTCTGATTCTTTTTAGTTCCAATGAAAACCGGGACCCTCAGACCCATTCTGGACCTGACTTACCTGAACAAATTGGTGAGAGACACAAAGTTCAGGACGGTAACACTTCAGTCCATCCTTCCCTTTTTACAGAAGGACAACTGGGTGTGCTCTATAGACCTAAAGGATACAAATTATCATATCAAAATGAACAGATGCTCCAGAATGTATCTCCATTTTAGACAGGGAGCCAGTCACTACCAATTCTGCGTACTTCCATTTAGTCTCAGCACAACTCCCAGGGTGTTCACCAAATGCATGATAGTGGCCACAGCTCACCTCATACTGCACGGATTCCATGTGTTTCTTTATCTGGACGACTGGCCCCTAGTCGCACCAACCAGACATCTACTGATCCAGGTCAGGGATTTTCTCTTACAACTAGCTTTCCACCGTAAACCTTCAGATGCCACAATTACAGACTGTGCAAGAGAGAGATTTTATAGGGGCTCGCATGGACACAACCAAAACCCTGACTTTTCTTCCAGTGGACAGTATTCTCTCTCTACAGACACATATATTAAGCAAATGGTAGCAGTACCAGTTCCCACAGCAAGTCTGGTTTTCAGGGCTCTGGGTCCTATAGCTGTAACAATTACCTTACTACCAACCACTCACATACATATGAGAATTCCCAGTGGACATTGAATGTCCAATGGTCCCTTCTGCAAAACCCCCTCCATTTGGTAAAATTGTACCGGTTTGCAGGAACTCTCTGTTTTGGCTTCATGACCCAGAAGTATCTCAGGATCGACCTTTCATTCTTCCCAACTCCATTGTCATATTGACCATGGATGCCTCCCAGTTGGGGGCAAAATCTGGGGTGGACAGTCCAAGGCACTTGAAATCTCCAGGAGTCCAGTCTGCATATCAGTGTCCTAGAGATGAGGGTGGTTCTTCTAGAGTTGCAAGCCCTTCACACCCTTCTTCCTCTGGGGATAATTGCGATTTCAGACCGACATGTCTGTTGTGTGGTATCTCAACAAACAAGGTGGAACCAAGTCTTATCCCCCTTTGTTGGGAAGCAATGAGAGTGTGGCAATGAGCTCTGTCTACCAACCACTTTCTAGTTGAGATGCTCATTCTGGGGGAGACTAACTATCCACCCTTTCCTAGACTTATCCAAAGCATTTGATGTGGTTAACCATACAAAACTCCTTCACTCACTATCCACTCTAAACCTTACCATCCCTGCCATCTCCTGGTTTAAAGACTGCCTAGAGGGAAGGCAATAAGCTGTAATGTGGCAAAACCAACTCTCTCCCTCCCTACCAGTCTCCCTAGAGGTACCCCAAGGCTCCATCCTGGGACCACTGCTTTTTACCCTCCTCACCAAGCAGCTCCCATCCAGTATTCCCAACGCCTCAATAGTACAATATGCAGATGATACCACCATAATATGCACAATTGACCTCCTTCACTCCCAAACGCAAGAATACTTTTCCCCTAGCAGAAACTTGGATCACCAAACAAAACCTCATTCTGAACCCAGGTAAAAAAACCACACCTCCCTCCTATAGTTTCATCATGTCCTCTAATAACAATACTACAATCACCCACACCAATCATACCAAGCTGCTAGAGGTTGAAATAGGTAATCACCTTAGATTTGATGTACATATTTCCATAACCATAAAAAGGTACATAAAAAACTTGGTCTACTCTATCGCAATAAAAAATTTCTCAACGACCACTCCAAAATTGCAATTGCCAGGACTCGCCTATTATCCACCTTATTGTATGCCTCCCCCATACTAGCAAATCTCCTCAAATCTGACCTAAACAAATTTGATAGTTGTTATAATAAGATAGCTAAATTCGCTACAACCTCACCCATCAGAACACACCACTGTGACTGCTTAAAAAACCTCAACTGGCTAGAACTACCACTACTACTTCAACTCAATCAACTAGCATTAACCCACAAAATAATAAATTACTCTGATAACACCCCAACCCTACAAAATCATCTTCAGCCCTATACCACTACCAGAACCTTAAGGTCTAGCACACAAAACCTCCTCAAAGTAACCAAATATAACAATGAGGCTGGTAAGTCTGTCTACAGCCACTACATATCAAAAACCTGGAACTGCCTTCCTACCCATATAACTGAAAGCAAATCCCCAACCCAGTTCAAGAAACTAGTCAAAACTCACTTCATGAATAACAGACTATGCTCCTGCATCCCCCCTGGCTAATATCTTATTTCTGAAATTTCATCTTACTTAATACTGGAAACCAACCAAGTCAGAACTCTGTACCCACTTAGACTGTTAAGCAATTACGCATCCTGACTCTCTAGTAGTTATTGTAAACTATCCCAGGAATGTTGTGCTTTCCACTATCTCCTAAAGTTAATATCTGTAGTACCCAAGCATACATATCCTAACTTTTAAAACAAAGTCTATATCATGTTGATGTCCTTCACATCTTTATCCAGAAACAACTACTCTCATGGACCTTTTCTTCTTCTCTTTTTTCTTTCCTTTGAAAGTATACTATTCCAGGCATGTCATGCTTTGGAATATCTTCAAAAGTTAATATTGTATAGTAACAAATGAATGTATCCTATCTGCTAAGAAATATTGTATGTCAAAGTTTTGTCTTTACATTTTTGTCAGTAATAAATTGTACTCTTGGAGCTTTTGTCCCTGGGCCTCCACTGAAAATGGACTTGTATCCAGTTGGACTCTCCCGTTCAACAAATGTAAAATAAAATAAATAAACATATTGGTGGACAGGCGCAGCTGAGTTCTTCTGATGCTTCATGAGTGGCCTCTGAATCATTCAGTGGCAAACAAGATCTTCCTCAGATGGAGTTAACCCTGCTGTGACATTTTTGCCTCCCCTTACAACAATAAGTGCAGCAGGTACTTTGCCCTGATCCCTCCACTGGGACAGTTACCAAGAGATGCTCTTGTCCATGCTTGGCCTCCCAGTCTAGTCTATGCCTTTCCTCCTTTCCCCCTAATTCTCAAATTTCTTCAGAAAGTGCACAGGTTGAAGAGCAAAGTGATTCTAATTGCCCCCTTTTGGCCTTGACAATTTTGGTTCACTTTCCTAATTTGCCCTCTGTAGACCTTGGAACCACATCAGGACCTTTTGTCCCATCCGTTAGGGTAAATTTGTCCAGATCTTCACAGTATGCAACTAACTGCATGGTTTATTCAATTCCGATGATGGGGAGACAATCCAGGCTTTCTTCCCCTGTCCAAAAGATTATCATTTCTTCTCATAAATATTCTACTCAAAAAATGTATAAAAGTAAAAAAAATTTATAAAAGTAAGTGAAAAAGGTTTTCCATCTGGGCCCAACAGCATCACATTGATCCACTTATGGTGCCCATTTCAGCAGTCTTGGATTTTCTGGCTGGTCTTTTTCATTCAGGGGCCAGTTTTTCTACCATCAAAGTTCAGTTAGCAGTGATTTCTGATTTTCACATCGGAGAGAATGATGTGTCTTTAGCTTTTTCCAGACTTTGCAAAGCTTTTTTCAAGGGTACTTTCCTTCTCAGACCTCCTATCAAGGGTCATACTCTTCCGTGGGATCTTAAATTAGTTCTACAAGCCTTGACTTTACCCCCCTTTGAACCTGTGGCTAAGGCTGAATTAAAATTTCTGTCCTGGAAAACAGCTTTTCTAGTGCCCATTACTTTGGCTAAGAGAGTTTCTGAATTTCAGGTGCTTCCTTCCAAACCTCCCTGTCTTATTTTCCATAAAGACAGAGTTACTTTACGTACTAATCCCTCTTTCTTACAAAGGTTGTGTCAGTCAATACTATCAATCTATTAATCTCCCTGTATTTATTTTCAAACTTTCAAAATAAGGGTGAATATATGTTGCATCTTTTAGACGTTCATAAACAATTGCGTTTCTATCTGGCCAAGACAAAATCTTTCAGGAAGTCTGATCAGTTTGTCATTTTCTCAGAATCCGAAAAAAAAGGGAAAGTGGTTGTTAAAACTACTATTGCTCATTGGTTAACAAGCTGCATCATTCATGTGTATTCTTTGAATAATGTTCATTCCATGAGATCTGTTGCCACTTCTCAGGCTTTCTGGTCTAGGGTTTCTTGGGAAGATCCTTGTGCAGCTGCTTCATGGGCAAACTCCCACACTTTCATTTCACATTACAAGGTTGACATTATCTGGGAACAGGGCTGCCTTTGGTTCTGCAGTGCTTTGGATTATCCTTCCATAAGGCCACCCAGATTTAAGAAGCTGGGGACTCTGCCCCACAGGTTTGATGAAGACTGAACAGACAACATCAGATAAAGAATTTGTGTAATCACTATAATGTTCCATCTGTGTTGTCTGTGTCAGTCTTCATCAACCTTCCCCCCTTCTTCCCCTTCCTTGTTTTCTGAAGGACCTGACGGATTTTAATAGGAACCTTTTGTTCCCCTGTTGAGCCCCTGGGCATCTTTATGCTCTCTTCTTTTTTGGAATTCAGTTTATTTATAGAAATTTGTAGCAAACTCGATCCAAGGTATCTCAGAAGAGCTAGACAGTATGGGTAGGGTGAGAGGAGCTCTAGCTTCAGATAATAAGCTTGCTGACGGCCGTGTCGGTTCAGAGCTCAGAACCAAAACCCACAGGCTTGATGAAGACTGAAACAGACAACACAGATGGATTGTTGTGGTAAGTACAATAACTTCTTTGTTTAATATTTTAACTTGATAAATCCACACAGTGAATAACACTGTAAATAACTACAAGACCGGGAAAAAAGTACTTCATTAAGAGGTGCAGCTATTTAGTGTTAAACTAGATATAAGAAATAATAAAATAAACTAAAATTCTACTTTTCTTGAGTAAATATATTGTATTATTTAAAAATAGACTGCAGTCTTCTTCCTTAAAGCCTTGTTGTGAGACGTGAACCTGGATGACAACATAGTCCTATTTGCAGATTTAAGAACATGTTGTGCTCTTATCAGAAGGTTGTATATCTTCATGTTGCAGGAACTGTTTATTTCTCAATTTATTTAATTTGAAACAGGGTATATAGAATGTTCAAAGTGATTTGTTTCAGCCATGTCCCAGGTTACAAAATGACAGTATCAAAGTATTTACAGCAGATTCATGAAGATTTACAAGTATTCCAATATAGGAAGCATACAAATAAAAGTGAAAAAAAGAATAATGCTTAGAAAATAGTATAAACGAAATGATTTTACATACACTGAGTAGGGTTTTAATAATCTGATGAACTATTTTCCTTTCTTATTTACACACTGGCTCTAGATTGTCACTGTTGAAGTGACACCCCGACCCCATGTGAAAAAGTGGGTTGTGAATAGATAGATTTGCTGTGCAAGTATTAAACTAGCAAGTCTAAAGGCAGTGGAAGATGATGAAATGGACGGTAAGGTCACATGAGATATGCAGTGCTGAGAGTGACTGGATAAGAGTAGTAGGAGAAGGAAGAACACTGGACAGAGAGTGGTATTGGGGGGGGGATGTCATTAGAGCTGTGGGACTGATATTGGAGAAAATTCAGATAGTAAAGACATACAGTGAATATAAAACGTGTACACATCCCTGTTAAAATGCCAAGTTTTTGTGATATAAAAAATGAGACCGCAATTAATTATTTCAAAACTTTTCCCACCTTTGATGTGACCTATAATCTGTACAATTCAATTGAAAAACAAACAAATCTGTTAGGGGAAAAAATATAAAAAATGATAAATGTACAAAAAGCTGGTTGCATAAGTATGCACACCCTTAAACTAGTACTTTGTTGAAGCACCTTTTGATTTAATTATAGCATTCAGCCTTCTTGGTAGGAGAATATCAGCACGTCACATCTTGACATGACAAAATTTGCCCACTATTCCTTGCAAAAGCGCTTCAAATCTGTCAGAATGCAATGGCATCTCTTGTGCACAGCCCTCTTCAGGTCACCCAACAGATTTTCTATTGGATTTAGGTCTGGGCTCCTTCTGGGCCATTCCAAACTTTAAGGGTCATTGTTGTGTTGAAAGGTGAAATTCCTCTTCATCTTCAGCTTTCTAGCAGATGCCTGAAGGTTTTGGGCCAAAAGTGACTGGTATCTGGAAATGTTCATAATTCCCTCTACCTTGACTAAAGCCCCAGTTCCAACTGAAGAAAAGGAACCCCAAAGCAGGATAATGCCACCTCCATGCTTCACTGTAGGGATGGTGTTCTTTTGGTGATGTGAAGTGTTGTTTTTGCGCCAAACGTACCTTTTGGAATTGTGGCCAGAAAGTTCAACCTTGGTCTCATCAGATCATAACACATTTTCCCACATGCTTTTGGAAGACTTGATGTATTGTTTTGCAAATTTTAGCTGGGCCTGGATGTTTGTCTGTGTAAGAAAAGGCTTCCGTCTTGCAAGCCTACCCCGTAGTCCAGACATATGGAGAATATGGGAGATTGTTGTTGCATGTAGTACAAACCAGTACTTGCCAGAAATTTCTGCATCTCGCTCCTTTAGTGTTGCTGTAGGTCTCTTGGCAGCCTCACTGACCAGTTTTCTTTTGGTCTTTTCATCAGCTTTGGAGGGATGTCCAGTTCTTTGCAACATCACTGTTCTCCCATATTTTCTCCACTTTTTGATGACTGTCTTCACTGTGTTCCATGGTATATCCAATGCTGTGGAAATTTTTTGTACCCTTCTCCTGACTGATGCCTTTCAACAATGAGATACCTTTGATGCTTTGTAAGCTCTCTGCGACCCATGGCTTTTGCTGTAGCAAGCAATTGAGTAAATGTCAGGAAAATCCTACTAGGACAGCTGAACTTTATTTTGGGTTAATCAGAGTCTCTTTAATTGATGGCAGGTGTGTACCCAAGAAGACTGAATGCTGTAATTAAATCAAAAGGTGCTTCAGCAAAGCATTAGTTTAAGGGTGTGCACACTTATACAACCAGCTTATTGTATTTTTTTTTATTTTTTATATTTTTCCCCTAACAGATTTGTTTTCCAATTGAATTGTATAGGTTATAGGTCACATTAAAGGTGGGGAAAAGTTTTGAAATGATTTATTGTGGTCTCATTTTTATATCAGAAAAACCTGGCTTTTTTAACAGGGGTGTGCACACTTTTTTATATCCACTGTAGCTGAAATTGGTGGGTTTGAAGGAACGTGCATTTAAGGAACGTAAGTATTAAAGTAGTGATTTTTTTTTTAAATGTGGTCAGTGATAGTTATGATTGAGAGGATTAAATTCCACCCAGCGTACCTCAGTTTTAAAAAGGCATGTTCTTTTATATTAATTGAAAGCTATAGTCAGGTTAAATTATTTTAATGGGCTTGGATTGTGGTTCACAGTAAGAATGGGATTTCACTTGCTGTGACTTTGTGATAGTGGTGGACAGAAATCATCATTAATGATGATGTAGAAATCATGGTTGCAAAACTGAAATGTGTGGTATTTTCATTGGTCAGTGGGTGGCAGTTTTGGTTACATGGCTTAGAAAGATTTATAAAATGGGCTGTTTGGAGTAATTTGGTAGTGTGACTTTGTGTGGTCAGTGGTGTGGTGTATTCTCGTTTTTGTAAAAGTATATTTTTCATTGTGGTTTTTGTGTGTTGTGAGTAAGGTGGATATAAAATATTGTATGCAAGTTTTAGGTTATGAAGAACTTTGTAATAGGTGTTTCTGTAGGCAAGCGGAGGAGAGGGTTTTAGCATGGTAGTAGTTTTATTGGTTCTCTTGTTTCATAGCTCTGTAAGATCCTATGGCTTACTGATGAAAATAAAATGCAATGTCCTAAATATTCTAGTACTTGTATCTTAAGGGTTAACTGTAAGTTTATGGGTGTAGAACAAAGTCAGAGCTGTAGAAGCTTACAGAAGCCATTGCTATTTTTCACTGAACAGACTGAAAAGTCACTTCCATTGAGTATCATCTGAAATTGCAGATCAATCAATCAAAGGAGAGTTTCCAAATAAAGGGAACAGTATAGGACCCAAAATAAATCCCTTTCAAACTCCTGTAGAAAGGACTGTGGCTTTGAAGCATATACTGTGCTTTAATTAGTCTTTAATGTAACTTCTGAACCCTTTTACAGTTGCACTTTCAAACATGTAGATTCAGGTTTATTTAACATTGTCACAATCACCAAGGTCAAAGGCCGTGTGTTGATCTTATCAAAGCTATTATAGATGAATATTGTAGGTGAGTAGACCATTGTTAATGTATTAAATTCTGGAAGGAAGCTTGTTGGCATTAATATTTTCTTAAATGGTTTGCTTGTAATAGTGAGGAATAACATTTACTGTTTGTGTGTTTTTTTTTTTGTTTTTTTTATGTGCAGGATACAAAATCCTCCCAGAGGAATTATTGCTACTACTCAAAGCTGATTATAAAGACCTGGCAAAGGATATCATAGAGGGGAGAACTGTCACAGAACAGATTAATTATTTTGATAATAAGCTTAACAGTAAGTGAAAATGTTAACAATGCATTTTTATGAGTTTGTTTTATACTGAGTTATTTTTTAACTGATGTTAATACTTTTTTTGAGGAAAATGGACAAACTAAACAGAATAGAATACTGAAGGTAAGCCAGTATGAAAATGCAATGAAAAGGTAATAATGACAGCCTTTGACAAATGATTGGCATTGAACTTAGAGTTTGTGGATGTTACTGAATTTTGTCTTTATCATTTTTATCAGTGTCTCATTAAAAAAAAACTCAGGCTTTGGGCTTTGCAGGTAATTGTAAAGCATTAATTTTCTTGGAACAGGGCACAGTGGACAAGATTAAGAAATTACAGTTTTTCAACTTCCATGTGAGAGTGTTTCAGTTTCTACAGAACTAATGTAATGGTTAACTTTGGCACAGTAATTGATATGGAGATAGGGGGAGACAGAGGCAGAATGCATCTGTGAGTAAATTAAGGATATATTAATTGATTCAGTAAAATATGTGAAGCCATGAAAGGGGTTTGGTTTGACTATTCTCTAATTGAGAATTGAGAAGAACGTTAACTACATAAATGGCACATTTAGTTGTAGGATTACTGATCCTTGTCCCTATAATGTCTGAAACAATTTGGATTGAGTTGAGTAATAGTTATTCAGTTTGTCATAGAATTTAATGAGAAGCAGTGAAAGAACACATCCCTGTCTTGTATTTTTGTGTAGGAAGGCTGACGTGGATATGTGTACCCACTGCATCATTATCTCTAAGACCACCTCCATGTAGAGGATGTTTGTAATCATGATTTATCAAGGATGGAGTAGTTTCATCTGGCTTTTAGCCAGTAGTCTCCTCACAACTGCTATATCTTTTATGATCAAGGTTGTCTGACATAATCACTCAGGTCAATCATGGCTTTATAAAGTTTCACATTCATTGCAAAGTAAGCAGTTTTTTTTTGTTTGTTTTGTTAACCATCCCTCTAGTCTCTGCATTGTAATCTGGCATTAGTGCTTGCTACACTGAATCACATTTTTTACATATGGAAATGTATACCTTGTTAACCTTTAAAGATTGAATCATTTGTTTGCATAGATGAAAACTTAACCTACATTAACTCTGTCTTGATACAGCAAATTTCTTATATACATAGTGGAAAGCCTAACCCATCATATCCTTCCTTGCTACACTGAATCAGTTAAACACGTGAAAGTCTGACTGTAACATTCCTTGTCAAACTAACTTGCTTGTTTATATAGCTGAAAATTTAACCAAGAATACCTTCCTATATTTCATGTTAAATTATCTGTTTACACACACAAAAACTTATCATCAACAGATTATGTTAAGTAAGGCAGGTTGTTGTTTTGTTCTTGTAGTTTAGTATTTTAAATAGTGGACATTTACTAAAACAACATAGTGATGTTTGTTAAACAGAAAAAATGTCTGTAAACCATTTTATAAAATTCAAGTCTGGTAGCCACACATATAAAATCGATCATGGTTATAAAGAAAAAGGGCAGACTTTAAGGTAACAGAGTACTGGCAACACATAGAGTTCCAAAGGTTGGACACATGGGCTTACCTAGCATGACTTTAAGCATCCTCATGCAAATGCGTATGAGTCTAACATCCTGTCAGATGTCTATATTCTGAGTATGGGTAAAGTCCACCATGCAAATGAGGATGGGTCTAACATCCTGTCAGATATCTTCATTCTGAGCTGGTTGTCCAATAGTGTACTACACCCCATCTGTTACAGTATTAATATTAGCATTATGATATAGAAAGTTTAGATTTAAGATCTGGCTCTGAAGAAGTCTACAAGGACAAAAGCATTTACCTCAATAAAAGCTGTAAAAGGTATGATCCGGACTCTGTCTTTTTTTTTTTTTTTTGAAGAAGGAGGATTTATTTTGTTTTTAGAATTAAAAATTATTAAAATAAAGGGATTACTCTCAACAATCGTATATTGGAATTACCCAGGGAAATAAGACAATCTAATATGATTGTAAATGGAAAAAAAAAAACTGATGAAAAATAGCACCTTTTGCAGATTAATTTTTATATCATATTCTGGACTGGTGGCATGTAAACTGAAATATTTTAACAGTATAGCAGGATATTAAGTCAATGAAGCAAAAATAAAAGCTATAATATATAACCGAACAAACAGCGTGATACAGTGCTTCCCCTTTTTGTGGAGTCAAAGGATGAGATTTTTAGGTATTTGTTTAAATCAAAATGTTGAGCAAGCAGCTAAGGAAATGTGAGAAGAAATATCTTGAGTATAAACAAGATAAAGTTTTTTTTTTTTTTTTGTTATGGACATTGATAATAAAATATAACTGATAAAGATAATGTGGGCCCTGTTTGTTCTTTGTGTATGTCAGTCTTATATTTATTAGCTGAGAGATCAGATTACCAAAATGAAAATTAAGGAGTTCCATTGTGGTAACAAAAGTGAAAGACTACAATGGTATAAAATACAGCTGACACAGGAACGGGGTGACTAACTTTCAGATTTGGAGGGATATTATAAAGCCGTGCAATGTAGATTAATATATTTTATTCAGGATTTGAAATATATGTCCAAATGGAAACAGAGTAGGCATAGTGCCCAATAATGACAGGATAACGTCTGGATATTTGGGCAAACCTAGGGAAAAAAGTATAAATAGGATTATGTGCAACCTTATATACACACAAAAGTATTTAATTAATGGAAGTTAGACCTTGGAAAAATAGAATAACACCAATAGATTATACTGTATATAGTAATAGGAAAGATCCATAAGAGAATGCACTTCTTCTTTCGGCTTCTCCTGTTAGGGGTTGCCGCAGCAGACCATCTGTTTCCATTTCTTCTTGTCCTCTGCATCTTGCTCTGTCACACCAACCACCTGCATGTCCTCTCTCACCACATCCAAAAACCTTATCTTAGGCCTTCCTCTTTTCCTGTTACCTGGCAGCTTCATCCTTAGCATCTTTTTCCCAATATACTCTGCATCCCTCCTCAGCACGTCCAAACCAACATAATCTTGCCTCTCTGGATTTGTCTCCAAACATTCCAACCTGGGCTGACCCTCTAATATACTTATTCCTAATCCTGTCCACCCTCATCACACCCAGTGCAAATCTTAACATCTTTAACTCTGCCACATCCAGCTCTGACTCCTGCCTTTTTGTCAATGCCACCATCTCCAACCCGTATAACATAGCTGGTCTCACTACCCTCTTGTAGAACTTCCCTTTCACTTTTGCTGGTACTCTTCTGTCACAAATCACTCCTGACACTCTTCTTCACCCATTTCATCCTGCCTGTACTCACCCATTTCATCCTGCCTGTACTCTCTTCTTCACCTCTCTTACACACTCACCATTACTGTGAACTGTTGATCCCCAGTATTTAAACTCATCCACCTTCGCCATCTCTATTCCCTGCATCCTAACCATTCCTCTATCCTCTCTCTCATTCACACACATATATTCTGTCTTAGTCCTGCTGACCCTCATTCCTCTTCTCTCTAGAGCATATCTCCACCTCTCCAGGGTCTCTTCCCTTGTTCCCTACTCTCACTACAGATCACAATGTCATTGTCAATGTCATAAGAGAATGCACTAACATGTGGAATAGAAGTAGCAAAGACCTAAGATTTTTGGGAGCAGAAGGTAAAAAAAAGTTTGAGGTAATAAAATGATATGAAGCTAAGCAACCATTTGTATTAGTGGACTCAAACCAACCAGCTTTAATGTTAGGGCTCTAAAAAGATATGCAGACATTGGATAGTAATTCTTTTAAAGCAAAAATAGTAGATTTTATAACTGAAGTCAGAACAGAAATGGCTGGAGAAGAGTTGAAGGTAGAACAAATAAATTATTATTAGATCTAAAAAGACAATACGGTATAAAGGTGAAAACAGCACTAAATGAACATTTGGGCAAAATGTTTAGAGATGATAAATGGGGTAAATATGTCTTAATCCTAGAATATGCAACTAAATTAATAAACTTTACAGCTTTTGTATGGAAGTATTTGCACAAATATTTCTGTTTGCCTGTGAAACTTGAAAAAATATTCCAGCAAAATGCAGGCATATGCTAAAGATGTAGTAGTTCTGAAAGAAATTCTTGGAAGCAAATAGTTTGGGAATGTAAAGAATTCCTTCAGTACAGAAATGCCTTGAATAATATGCAATAAAAGAAGCAAAAGCTGTACATAACTTCAGAGAACATCATGATTTAATATAAAACACTTAAACAGATACAAAAACAAAATCAAGAAAAAAACATTTTCATTCAAGCTTTTTCAAGTTTAAAAATATATGTGTCGAGTTAGTGTGCATTTAAAATTAGAACAGAGCTGTTTTTGTTGATTTGGGGTACAATGACATGTAGTAAAGAGTGAGAGCACTGCTATATTTAGTGTTTTTGTGAGGATATTTTCTCAGTCCTACTTCATCCTCCACAGTGCTCCACTTGCATCACCAGGTCTACCAGCTACCTCCTTAACTCCCCCTGGACTAACTCTATAGGGCTGTGGTGGGCATGGAACTTGAGAATATATTGGGGGGTCTGGTGATTCACATCCATGGGGGAGAGGGTTATTTTATGACCTATCTCCATTACTCCCCATTGATCCCTTCTGGTATTTCTGAGTGGTGGGTGAGCAATGGGGATGTGTGGCATATCTCCCCACCTCCACAGCAGCTCAGCCTTGTCCCCCTTCTGTTCTCCCCCTTTGCACACACCATCTAGCATGATGTCCCTAGCCTCTGCCATGTATCATCATAGGTGATGCCCTCAGAACCACCCACCAGGGATGGTGACACCTATCCCTCCCTGCTGCTCCATCAGAACTCTGAACCACTAATCAAACCCAGATCATCTGGGCGGTAGTCAGGGTTTATTCCCTGTGTCACTAGAGCAGCAGTGCTATCTTTAGTGTTGATAGTGACCAAGATAGCTATAACTAGAAAATGAAAAGGATGATTACACTGAAAGATATGGAACTGATAGCTATCAGATATTAGAAATAGACCTCTATAGTACAAAATGGGGTGTATGAAATACTGTCATAGAAGTTCAATTTGTAAGGGACATTGATATGGAACCGAATACATAGGACATATTGCTTTTGAATAACGTAGACTCCATATAAGTTGTGTAGTTACTCTTCCAAGTGTTAAGATTTGTAACGTAGTAAAAATTAAACACTATGGCCACTAATTAATTTCTAATATCAGTTTATGTTGTATACAGTTAATTTTTGTGTTAAACTGTTTTTATTTAATGAACATTGCTAAATAAAACATGAGCTTAAGAGTCAACATAATACGTGATTGTGATTTTGGATTTACAAGATTAATTGCAGATTATTGATAATTAAATGTAAGCACTTCTTGTTTGGCATGAAGTTAATTTATTAATGTATAAATATGTAATTATAAAATGGTTGTATGAACAATTGGTACTGGTATCACACGTGCTATGCATGAGAATTGCACAGTATTTCAAGCTGATAATTTTTTTCATAAAATATTAACATTGCTTTAAAACAAACAAAAAAGAACTACTGATTTTAGGGTTTATAGAATCTGAATTCCAAGATGGAATATCTGGAGATCTGGTCAACATCTGTACCTTAAAAATGGTCACTTTGGGTGTTTGTGACACGACCTGCAGCATACAGTACTGGATTAGCCATGAGTGCACAGTAGCCATGACTGGAATCTCAAGAGTTATATTTCCCCGAGAAAGTTAGTACTTTACAAGAATTGTCATCCACATGAGAAGACATCCAGTGGACAAGAGACTAGATGTAGGAGGGTTAGTCACATAAACAGAGGAGATGTAAGTATCAGATTTATCTTCCATCTCCTAATATTTACTATAAAATGAAGACAAAGAAGCTCAGCCAAACACAGGTGAAAATGTTTGTGCTTCATGTGATTTATCAAGACAGAGACATTTTCTTAATCTCAACCAATGTAAGGGCTCATCCTGTCTGAATTTCTGTAGCACTTATCAAAACAGTATTTTGCAGGAGGCAAGATACCACGTCCTCTTCATTTGGGGGACTAGCCTTAGTTATACTAATGAAATTCTACTGTAAATCCTCAAGTTACCCAAGTAGCTGCATCGAGATTAACCCAACCAGATGAGGTTTTGGACAGGCAAAAAATCTTTTTTGTAAGAACAAACATCTGTTCCTCATTTGTGGGAGCATTTTCTCCACCTCCCTTTTTTATATCTACCAACACCACAGTTGCACACCATGGAGAAAAACATCAACATGGGTAAATCACTGTAGATGCAGTAATAGAAGGATTGGGAGTGTGAAGATGATATCCACTCAATGCAATTAATCCACTTCATACAACTATTGGTAAGGAAACTTGCTAACACAATGGTTGTGCAGCAGCAGGAAGAGGAGAGAAGTGCTAATGCAACTTGGTGATCTTGTACAGACAACAGTGGTACACTAACTAGTTTACAGTGGGATAAGCATAATAATAGTGGGATAAGGGTAATAACATTGAGGAAATGAGATTCCACTGTTAGAAGCTGGCCACATTACCCTTGAATAGAGCTAGAGCAGTCGGATGTTAGAGCTAGAGAAGTGATTAATGACCATCCCAATGACATTTTTTTTGTTATGGGACCAGTCAGAGTGGTAACAAGCTTAGAGCATGAATTGTTTTCACTGATTTATTGAGTGCATGGACATATCTTTCACAGCTGAACATACAGGCAGTATAAAGTACAGTTGAAAGGACTAATGCAGTAGTTCTTTCTGAGCCCTATCAGAAGTGGGATTTTTATGACCCACTGGAGACAGACTGAAGGATAAGAGGCCAACTCCTTCATAGTGCTTAATTATTTGGGTCTTCATGTTTTTGTGGATTCATCTGGGAATTTGTGGGAAACGTTAGATTGCAGTTTATATTCTGATGTATGCCTGCTCTGTGTTTGGTACCTTCTGGAAGACTGCTATAGAAATGAGATATTGTTCTCTCTTAGTTTGATGTAGAGGTTTGGTTATGTGCTGTTAGACCTAGAACCTGCAGCAGTTATGGGTCTGAATTCCTCATCCTGCATTTACATTGTCTGTGAGGGATTCACTTAATCAGACATTGCTCCTTGGTCACCCCTGAAAATGGGAATATTGGCATGGTTAACAAATATTTTTTCTCTGTGAGCACCTCTCAGGTGTCATACATTATGAAGTGTTAAATCAGTTCAGCCATTAGATATTCATTGTATAACTGGGAAGTGGCATTTTCTCCAAGCTGTGCAATGGAATTTAGAAACTCACATTTGTATTGGTTCATGATACTCTTTAATCTGCATATGTTAAAGGTAATTTGGCACTTGGTATGAATGCGTTTCGACTTCCTTTCTCAGAGGATCATGCTTCATATATTTTGCTGACTTGATTCTTTAGTATTTTTTGAAAGTTGATGAGCAGTGGAATGAGTTGATACATAAGGACCCTTGTCAGCCACTGTACATGAAGTCCAGAAAGGTTTGGTCAGTTGCTACACCAGTAAATAATCATAGCTGCATCAAAATATTAAAAGGTAGCTGAAGCTGTGGCTATCGTTATGGTTGCTGTAAGATTTGCCACATATCCAGGGGAAGTAAATTGAGAGATACATCTCTGTTTTTTAAACTGATAATGTTTGATTATTGTGACATTTTTACATTGTTTTTGCACTTCTTACTGCTGTTCGCCAAGGTCTGATTTTTGATCGATAAACAATTGGAATTGCATTTGGCCGTTATGTAATCATCTTGATAAAAACAAAACAAAATAACTTGACTAATGCAAAACTCATAATATTTAAAACATTCAAATATTACAAATATAGTACTAATGTTGGCATATCTGACATATTGTTTTAATAATTTAATAAAATAATTTCCTGTTTTTAGGTATCAGAAGCACTGAGTGCAGTGTACCTTGCAGTCAGCAGCCATCACTTGGAACATCTCAATTACAGCAGCCAGCAGCAAACCCTAGTTGGTGTGCTCAGTCAGGAAACAGCTATAGCAAGTTTCATCTCTCTCCTAGACCTCAGCACCACTCGGTACGTAACTGCAGCAGGAAGTTAGAATGTAACCCAGGTCTTAGTGTACAGCAAATTGCAGGAATTAATCAGAGATCTAAGACAGGAGGAAAACTGTATAAATGTACTAAACTCAATAAGAAGTGTATGCAGCGAAGTCATGTACACAGTCAGACTAGTCATACAGTGAAGACTCACATTGGGGAAAAACCTTATAAATGTGCTGAATGCAGTAAGTGTTTTACAAATAAAGAATGCATGAGAATCCATCAACGAGTTCACACGGGAGAGAAACCATATAAATGTTCTGAATGCAGTGAGAATTTTATGTGGCAGTGTCAGCTGATGCGCCACCAGACCGTTCACACAGTAAAGACTGATACAGCGGAAACACCTTACAAATGTCTTGAATGCACCAAGTGT
This sequence comes from Protopterus annectens, assembly GCF_019279795.1. Lineage (NCBI taxonomy): Eukaryota > Metazoa > Chordata > Ceratodontiformes > Protopteridae > Protopterus > Protopterus annectens. The sequence continues at coordinate 82,697,557 of NC_056725.1, read as the reverse complement.
TTTACATATAAATGTGACCTCAGAAGCCATGAACAAGTTCACATGGCTGAGAAACCATATAAATGCGCTGAGTGCAGTAAGTGTTATAGAAGAAAGAGTACTCTTCAACATCATCAAAGGATTCACAGAGAGGAAAAACCTTACAAATGTCCTGAGTGCACTAAGTGTTACAAAGACAAGACTGTTCTCCTCTATCATCAAAAGACTCACTCTGGGGAGAAACCACATCAATGTGCTGAATGCAGTAAATGTTTTACACACAAAAAACAGCTCAAAATCCATCAAAGAGTTCATACAGGGGAGAAACCATATAAGTGTGCTGAATGTAACAAGTGTTTTACACAAAAACACTACCTCAAAATCCATAAAAGAGTTCACACGGGGGAGAAACCATATAAATGTACTGTGTGTAGTAAGTGTTTTACAAGTAGCAGCAATCTAGTTTGTCATCAGGCCATTCACACTGGGGAAAAAACATACGAGTGCAGTGAATGCAATAAGCAGTTTAGATGGCATGGTCAGCTAATGCGACATCAGACCAGTCACACAGGAAAAACTCGCACAGATGAAAAACCTTACAACTGTTCTGAATGCAGCAAGTGTTTTACACACAAACACTACCTAAGAATCCACCAACGAGTTCACACCGGGGAGAAACCATATAAATGTGTAGAATGTAGTAAGTGTTTTACACAAAAGCAATACCTCAGAATTCATGAACGAATTCACACAGGGGAGAAACCGTATAAATGTGCTGAGTGCAATAAATGTTTTACAGATAAATCTGATCTTAACATCCATCAAAGAGTACATACAGGCGACAAACCATATAAATGTCCTGTATGTAATAAGTGTTACAAACAGAAGAGTGGTCTCCTGTATCACCAAAAGACTCACAAAGAGTTTTCTCATTCATCTTCTTTTTGTAGATGATTTAAAACTGTAGAGTTTGTCAGATGAGGAACTGAAAGCACAACTGCACGTGGTTAAAATTTTTACAGATGATATAAGAATGTCATTTGGTCTTGATAAATGTGCAGAAACAACCGTTAAAGCAGGAAAGTTGCAGCACCAAGAAAGCATCAGTTTGGTACAGGAATGTGATATAAAATAACTTGAGCTAGAGGTAGTGCATAAATGTCCGGGAACTGATGAAAGATCAACAATAAAACATGAACAAATGCAAATAAAACTCAATAAGGAATATTTTATAAGGCTTAAATTAATACTAAAAACAGCACTGACATCTAGGAACAAAGTCCATGCTGCAAACTAATTTGTTCTTCCTGTCCTAACTTACATTTTGGAGTGGTTGACTGGCCCCAAAAGGTGTTGAATAGTTTGGACAGGAAAACAAGAAGGATGCTTCATGCTCATCACATGATTTATAAAAATCAGTGCATACCAAGACTGCATATTCCCTGTTCTGCACCTCCTCAAAATTGATTACATGTATAGGTCTGTGATAGTAGGACTGCATACATATCTGTTGACCTCACAAGACCCAAACATACTGAAAGTTTTTAAACATGAGGAGAAAAAGTCTAAGATGGCTTCCCTGCTTAATTTATCAGAAGCATACCAGCATCAAGTGAGAATGGAAATCAAACCAGAAGTAGATAAAAATCAGGTAGCAAGTGAATGTGCCAAAAAAACCCAAACAATATAAGGTGAATGATCAGACGAGAAGGCAAGAAATGTGGAAAATGCATATAGTTGCAAGTATGGGAAACTATTGGAACAACTGCATGGGAAACTCATGGAACAACTTCATGTTGATCAGGATCAAATGCAGGAATGGTTAAGGAGAGGTGAATTTAAACCAAAAGATGAAAGGTTAATATGTGGGAGAAACAAGCAAATGTAGGTTTTGTAAAACAAATTAATAGTTGCACACCTTTTTGCTGGTTGTGATATACTAATGACAGAAGGACTGTATACTGAAATGCCTAATAATATAGTAAGACTGTTGCATTGAGGATTGTGCAAACATTAAAATGTTTAAGTAGCTGAAAAGTACTGGAAACATGAGCCACAAAGCACCATACAAAAGGAAGTTTATATCGCAAGGGATCATCCATTACCAACAGTTCAAAAAATAGATGCAAGAAAAGCAGATATAGTGGTCCATAAAAAGAAGACAAAAGTAGTATTGAACATTGAAATCATTACACCCAGTGACTAGAGTGTCTTATTTACAGAGAGACACAAAGTCATAACATATCAGGATTTGCAGGCAGAAACAAGGCCAATGTGGAAAAAAGATACCCAGGCAGTTCCAGTAGTAGTAGGAGCAACAGGTCTTACAAAAAATAATTTACAATCATACATCTGTAACAGATAAATGTAACTCCATACAAATTACAGAAGGAGTCATTACTGAGCACACTGCGAGTGCTGTGAAGAGCACTTTTGTCTAACATCAAAGACTGAAACAATACTAATTTCAGTAACTTTAATTATTAATCGAGTTAGGAATGGGGTCCATTCCCATCATGGTATTAGAAACCCAAAAGACTTGGTGAAATTAAAGCTAGGAGATATTAGAAAACCAAAAGGTTTAGGGAAATTAAACCGAGGAGATAGGCAAGGGTACAGGCTATGTACATTTTGATTTACAAGGTCTATAGAACAAGCTGCAGAAACAGACAAATTCATTTTCTGTAATACAGAAATGGAAGCTTTTGTACATCTCAATGGTTGGGATATAATCATGGCTGAAGGTCTATATGCTGAAAGGTACAATAATGTGGCAAGACTGTTGCATTAGGGGTTGTGCAAATACTACAGCATACAAGGGCTGAGAAGCATTAGAAACATGAACTGCACAGCATTACTGAAAATGAAGTTCTGATTACAAGAGATCACCCAATACCACCAGCTCAAGTAGAAGAAAGAAAACCAGATGTAGTAGTCTGAGAAGAAAAATGGCAAAAGTACCAGTAATCAATGAAATGGCTATATCCAGCAATTATGCTGCACTTCCTACTGAGGGATGCAATCATGAAATACCAGGATTTGCAAACAGAAACTATAGCAATATGGGATTATGACATGCAGACAGTTCATTAGTAGTAGAAGCAATAGGGTAACTCCAAACAATTTGCAGAATGAGTGCTACTGATGCAGATAAAGCTCTTTTAACAAAAATCTGCAAAGGCAATAGAGCAAAAGGTAATGAAAGAAAGTGCTCTGGAGCAAAGGATCATAGTATAGCTAGTTAGATGAGCATCTGAAAGAACTGCAAATGGTTAAAACTTGCTCAGATGATATAAAACTGAACTTTGGTGTTAATAAATGTGGAAAGGAAACTGTTATGGTGGGAAAGCTGCAGCACAAAGAAAATAACAGATTATGGATTGCTTACAGATGTAAAAGTAGATTTTGGAGAAGTATTTATAAGAAGTCAGTTGAACATAATAAAGATGCCAAATGGCTAGAGGATTTACGAGAGACAGTGGGAGGCATAGTTGTGCAGTGGTTTATCTTGCCTCACAGCAAGACGTTCTCCAGTTCAATTCTTGGCTGGCGTGCCTTCTCTGCAGAGTCTGCATGTCCTCCCTGTGTTCTCAGGGGTTTCCTCCAGGTGCTCTAGTTTCCTTCCACATTCCAAAGACATGCATCTGGAGCATTTCTCCCTGGGCCTCCCATTCCACATTCCAAAGACATGCATCTGGAGCATTTCTCCCTGGGCCTCCGCAGAAAATGGGCTCTGTCCTAGTTGAACTTTTCCATTCAACAAATTTTAAATAAAATAATAAATAAAAGGTATGCCCTACATTGATAAACTACCTTGTGATGGCAATGAAATGGTGATAAACGTCTGTGCAGCTGAAACATGACAAAGGGCAGTTTATCCAGGCATAAAAACCCAGAAAGTGCTATTCCAGATTTATTCTTTGTCATCACTGTTTTGTAGTGCCCTTAAACCATTGATTATGTTGTGGTTATGGCTTATCTTCCAGAAACCAGTTTTACTGAAAGATATCTCATCTACCTTTTTGTAGATGATTTAAAATTGTGCAGCTCATCAGCAAGCTTCTGAAAGTAGAGCACAAGCACAAGTCATGTTTCTTAGATATTATAAGAATGGAATTTTTTTCTTGATGAATATATGCAAGCAATATTTATAACACGAAAGCTGCAGCACTAAGAAAACTATCAACCTGAGACAGGAATGTGATGTAAGAATGATGGAATAAATATGTAGAAATAGAAGAAAGGTCAGCAAAAATTTTGAACAAGTGAGAACAAAGCTTATTAATGAATTCTTTAGAAGACTAGAACTAGTATTGAAAAGTGGCTTGACCTCTAGGAATACAGTTCAAGCTGTAAATCAACTTGCTCATACTGTTCTGCCTTAAAGCTTTGTTGTGATTGACTTGCCCAAAAAAATGTATTGGGAAGCTGGAGAAAAAAAATTGTGCTTTCTTGTCAAATATATAAAAAGTACATAGGAAGATTTAATAGCCCTGGAGCTGAAGGAGTTGTGCCCTCCTTCAGAATGGACCTTATGTGTAGGTCTTCAGGTATGTGACCTCATACATATTTGTTGATATGGTCAGATGGAAACAGAGTGAAGTTCTTAACTCTGAAGAAAAGTGTAAGTTGACATCTTTGTATAGATTAGCAGAAACACATTGGAAAGAAGGAAGAATGGAAATCAAACCAGAAGAAAACAAAAAACTGGTGGTCCCAGAAAATGACAAAAAAAAAATATATAAGATCATGTCCAAAAGAAAACTTGAAAGCCCACAATTATTGTGGGAAGTATAAACAACTACTGGAACAACCTTTTGTTGATTAAGATTTGATGAATCAATGCCTGTGGAAAAGTGAATTTAGACCAAAAGATGAAAAGTTATAATGAGAGCTTAGAAAACTGGACTTGTATATGCAGTGGTATACAAAATCTATAGAAAAAGTGTGAGCAGCCTCCTTTTCCAATAACAGTCCTCAAAAAAATTATTGGCAAAGAAAGATGCATAGAGATAATAAAATAGACAGTTGAGGCTATGAAACGTATTATATGTAAGCAATCTAGAATTTTCAGAAAGAGGATCTGTAGCAAGAGCACAGAAAATAGAGGGAAAAATGCCTGTATAAGGGAAAATGTTAAAAGTTACAGATATGAAATTAAGATAGAATATTATAATGAAGAATTAGATCATCCGTAAAAAGCTGCAGCAGAGGAAATGCTAAAAGAAAGAGAGCAAAAACAAAGAAGTATGGACTGTCTAAAGGAAAAATAATTCTGATATGGTGCAGTATTTATGGACAAGAGAAAGTTATCATAACAAGTAGGGCACTGTTGTTTCAAATATATTTTAAGGTATATACAGGCAAAGGCTTCAGGGATGGTAACTAGCTTAGTGGGACTAATCCAGTCAACAAAAGGATAAATAAAAATAAAAAATGCACATAAATAACCATTCAAAAATTAAAAGATATTGATAAACAATTTATTGAAGAAGAAAGGTAACAACATGAAATTGAAGTGATTATCTATCAGTGAAATGAAGGGTTTAGTTTGAGAACTCTGATGCAGAATTCATCCTAATACGATAAACAAGTAAATCCACAAGAATTGATGCAATAAACTGTGCAGAACACTGTGAAGAAAAAAACGCAAGGAAAATTTTGGAAACATCATCAGGAAATTTGGTTAGAAGTCTATTTATGATTGCAAAGCAGGGGAAAGAGCAGGAAACAGAGAGCAAGGAGGATCCTCTCAGACAAATAGAGATTAATGTAAGGGAAGTCCTGATTGATGTACTAGAAATGGCAAGGCATATTAAATGTGAAAAGGGTACAACATAGAGAATGTTACAAGATAGATAAAACAAATGAACGCAGTCATTGGGAGCATTAAGCAAGATTCATATACTGCAACAGACATAAATAGAAAATACTTCTGTGGAGCTAAATTAATAGCCAATAAAGTGGTACAAAAATGCAAAATAGCAAAGGAAAATGTGAATAAGTATAATTCCTTCATGGAAGTACAAAGTAAACACAAAGACAAAACAACTCCATTTGAGGGTACTAAAAATAACTAAGGCAACAAATATTACTTTCTAGAAGACTATAGATGGAGGGTATAGACCATCAAAAGCACTAAGAAAGATAGACAAATTAAAAGCCAAAGACAGTATTAAAGCAGATTAGGATTCATCTCTCACCATCTCCAATAATAAACTAAAATATAAGTGTAAGGAGAAAGAAACACAGAAGAATTTTAAAAAGTATAAGGGAAAATTAAAAAAAAAAGCTATTCTTTGTTGACCCAAAATCTTTTATAGGAAACTGGTAAGAAAAACAACAGTAGAAACACCAGCTAAAAACAAGAAATCAAAAAAGTTCAGAGAAGTAGTTTATAAATATGTTGAATATAGCCAAGGTGAATGGAGAGAAGATGTAAAAGCAGCAGTAAGAAGTGTTTACATGGATGATATGAATTGGAATGAAGTAACAGCCAGAGAAATTTAAGACAAAATTAGGAAAAGCTCCTAAGGTGTTTACTTCTTGATACAATGATTTGTCCTTGACTAAAAATCTTTTTCTATTTACCCAAAACTGACACAAAGCTGGTGTCAACAACATAAAAATATATACTCATCCTTTAAAGTAAATGTGCAGGCCATCCTAAGAAGTATATACCAGAACTGATGCAGAGTTTGCATTCATGTAGTTATTTTTTATTTTATTTTACTTTGTAACTAAGTACTAAGCTGGTCTGATGACCCTTTTCAACTATTTCCCAAGCTAAATGGCAGTTATAACAACTCAATGAAATTAATCATTCAATATACAGATGTGTGCAATGATGTGTAGTAGAGTATGAAATGCCACATAAATTGAAAGGGAAGGAAATTGACATCAAACAAGGTAAAGTCTATGGATTTCAATGTTAGACATCGATAAGGCGTAAGACAGAATATGTATAACAGAACATAAATTGAATCACTTTAATAACAGCAAGGTGGCGTGAATTTATAGTTGTACATATGTGGAGAATAGCTCATCCTTAGAAATAATGCATAGTTGGATTGCAGTAATGAGAGTAGAAGGATAGAGCATGATGTAAGTTAATTAGAAATGTTCTGATGGTCATAATCAACAAAACAGTTACAAACAGGTTTTTTGTGAAGGGATTTGGGATTTTTAGAGTAGTTTACAAAACTTGGATGTTTTTCACATAGCTTAGATAATCTAAGATAGTAGAGACCAGGTTCTCTCACCACGAAATACTCCAAGTTCACAGTAGTATATCCAACTTAACCAGCATGAAACAGTCTGGTACAAATTCCAGAGTAGTCCAAAGGTAATTCAAACAAGAAAAAAATTTATTTGAGTGAGCGCTTTCGCGTAGCAACTACTACGCTTCATCAGACAATATAAAAACACTGAAAACTTCTGTTTATATATTAAAAGTACTACAAAAAGGCGCCAAAATTAGTATGCATGATTAGTTAATTGATTCATTAATTAATTAAATTAGGGTGTATTCAAACACTTTCATTGAACTTAGTTCACATTCAATTCCATTTCAAAGCAAATTAGCATTTTACATTTTTAAAATATACATAGCTAGAACAAGTTTCTTATCTAAATAAGTATTAAACATTGAATGTTCTCTGCAAAAACGCATTATTAATTAAAAACTAAAACTAGTATGAAGCATGATTGTTCATTTACAATGATCATTAATAATAATTATAATAAATATGAATTAAAATATAAAATCTTTATAACGGGAAGAATCATTATAAGAAAGTCATGATAAGAATAAATGATGAAGGACAGTGAACTGTTATATAAATATGTATATTAATATTGATGGAAACTGTGTAATAAATAATGTGTATAAATGGGAAATTTGATATGTAAAAACATACAATTCATATGCAATTTAAAATTATGTATATAAATATTGCTAGTACAAAATATATAATTTCATGGACCACAAAATGTAAGTCATAGAAACATGAAATCAAAACTTGTATATATTAATATATATTGAGGCTACAAAGTACATGATCACAGATTAGTAAAAATGATCATAAATATAAATATATAGTGTATAGCTCATCTAGCTTCTAAAATAGGCTTCATAGAAATGTAGCTATTTATACCAGGAGATATGTGAGCACCTAGTCTTAGAATCCATTTTAATTCTTTATTGCTCAGAAGTGTAATATTATCACCACCTCTTTTATTAATAGTAACTATTTCTAAGACTCTAAAGTAAAACTTGTGTGAAGGGTGCTCTATTATATGTTTCGCTAGAGCATTCTGTACATTTTTTCTCCGTATATCGTATAAATGACCATATATCCTATCCTTCAAACATCTTTTTGTTAGCCCAACATAAAAAGCCTGGCATTTCTTACATGTGGCAAGATAAATAAGGTTCTTTGTGCAGCAGGTTGCAAAAAATCTTGGTTGAAAAGTATAGTCCATGGTGGGATGATAAAATTCTTGCACTTCAGAAATAAAATTGCATCTGTTGCAGCTATGACAAGGAAAAGTGCCTGTTCTTCGACTAATAGAAGAAGCTACTGAATGGATAGAATGAGTGTCATTATACAATATCCGTTTGAGATTTGGACTATTCCTATACATAAAATGAGGTTTATCTCCTACAATTAACTTAGTATTTAAATCCATGATTAGAATCTTCCAATTATTTTGAAAAACTTCTTTTATATTGTTAATATTACTGGTATAATTAATAGTTATGGCCACAAATTTTGTTTGTGTGGTCATAATTTCTCTTTTTATAGTCCTAGTGGACTTATTCTCTGTCTGTATGTTTTCAATAATATTGTTTTTAATATTATTAACTAAATTTGGGTGATAACCTCTTTCATTAAAAAGTTGTTCTAAACGGTTTGCTTCAGAAATCAAGTCATCATTATCTTTGCAAAGTCTAGTTAATCTGATGAACTGACTTTTAATTATACCAGGGAAGATGTATCTGGGGTGCATGCTATCGAAGGTAAGGAGGGTATTCTTCCAAGTAGGCTTCCTATAAAGTGTAGATGCAATGGAGCCATCATCTGCAATGCTGAGTGTTGTATCCAGAAAGTTAACCTTTACATGAGAACATTCCATGGTAAATCTAAGGAAGGTCGATGTAGTTTCTAAATATGTTAGAAAGTCCTTAAAATCAATCTCAGTACCCTCCCAGATGATAAAAATATCATCCACAAAGCGTTTATAGACTTTCACTTTAGAAAAAGAGGGGTGGTGGAATAGGCAACTCCGTTCCCAACTCAGAACAACCAAGTTGGCATACGTATTGGCACATGGAGTGCCCATTGCCACCCCCCATTGTTGTAAATAGTAGTTATCTAGAAACATGAAGGCATTATTATTGAGGACTAAATCTAACAATTGACCTATCAGCAATTGCCTATCATTAGTGAAAGACGTCTCTTTTAATAATAATTCTCTTACAGCTTCAATGCCTAGATCATTGGGTAGAGACGTGAAAAGATTTTTCACGTCTAAAGTGATCAAAAGATAATCATGTTCATTAGGGGCTAAGTGTACATCTGATAAATAATCAAGCAGTTGATACGTATCCTTTAAAATAGATGCAAAAGAATCAACAATGGGTCTGAGTAAAAACTCAATAAAAGAAGAAATGTTAGCAGTGACCCAGTTATCCCCCGAGACAATGGGTCTTAATGGTATAGGATGCTGGTTCTTGTGGATTTTAGGTAGTCCCTTGATTATTGGTATAGTGGGATTATCAATGAGGAGATAATTATACATTTCTTCACTAACTTGTCTACACATTAAAAGATCGTATAAAACATCATGTACATTTTTAATTATTCTATTAATACCATATAATGTCATTTTAATATATGTTGTATCATCATCAAGCATTGAATGCATATTCACATTATAATCAATAGTATCTAAGATAACCACCCCACCACCTTTGTCAGCTGGTTTAATGGTGATTTCATTGCAATTTCTTAAATGCTTTAATGAAATGAATTCTTCCGAAGTAAGATTATAAAAACTTGGTTTCATTCTACTTGAGAATAAATTATAAAAATCTTGTTCACATGAATTTAAAAAACATTCAATGTTATATGGAAAAGGGGGCATAAAAGTGCTTTTGCGTTTGAAAGTGGTTTTCACAGTGGCATTAGTAGAATCCCCTCTATCTTTAAAAAACAATTTCAAAGCTACTTGTCTACAGAACAATCTAAGGTCAATAAGTACTTGACTAATAGTGTCAGGGCAAGCTGGAATGAAATTAAGTCCTCGATTCAGTAATGAAATATCAGCATTAGAAAAAGAAAAACCAGAGTAATTATATAATATTTCAGTCACATTCTTGTTCGTCTTATTGGATTGTAGTTTTCTCTTGAAAGTTTCCTTTTCCTTGGTCCTCGACTTGTTGATCGACCCCTGTTGTAAAATTGTTGTTTCACGGGGTATGGTAAAAAAGAAGAAGGAGAGCAGGAAGGATTATCAGAACGTGAATCCTTCGGTCTAGCTCCTAAATTACCGGACAAATTTTTCAGTGCTAGTTGGTTGGGAGGGGGCGTGTCAGTCACAGTGGAAGATGTAGCATTAACCCCTTCCAAAGAAGAAGCTGGTAATAATCCATCATTTACCAAGATATTGTTTGAACTACGAACAGACTTGTCCGTAGCAGATAGAACATTAATAGATAGATCATTCAAAGGTAAATGACTCGCATCATCAGTGTTGCTATTAAAATTCTGTGCAGCTGTATTACATCTCGGCCAAACAAATATTTGCCGAGAAGCAAAATCGTTAAAATGTCTTTGCAATTTACGTAACTTGGTGGCTTTAAGCCTTTCACTAAATGCGTTAACCTGAAGGCAAATATTATGCATTTTCTTAACACAATATTCTGTTTTAAAGCGATCATTCAAGTCTTTAAAGGTAGCATCAATTTTGTTACGCAAATCAGTTTCTAATGGATTAAAGTACTCAAGCAGTAGCTTAATATACCTGAACCCGAGGTCAATGTTGAGGTCCTGCCACTTCTTTAGGAGTGTTGGATGTGTCTCTCCATAGGTCGGCATGCAAAGGACCCTCATCCCCCTCGGCACGATACGATGGTGTAGACATGCCTCCAAATGCTGTCTTTGCCAGGCGTACCGCTGTAGCCTGTACATATCATCCTCGAGCTCCTTCGATGTAGTGTTGAATTCCGTAATATTATTACCCTCTTCGTTAACAGGAACAGCATTATTGGTGTATGACAAATCCAGAGTCAATAAAGGGTTTGCCTGTTGATGTAAAAGGTCCATCAGGATAGCTGAGGCGTCCCTCGTCCCTGGAGAATAGTCTAATTCTATGTTAACATTTTCCATCGCGTGCTACCGGTGAAATAACCGAAGTGATAAAACTGTAAAATAAAAAATTTTCACCGATGGCTGAAGACAGTACCTGTAATATAGAGGCGAGTAAGATAGTAGACACCAGGTTCTCTCACCACGAAATACTCCAAGTTCACAATAGTATATCCAACTTAACCAGCATGAAATAGTCCGGTACAAATTCCAAAGTAGTCCAGAAGTAATTCCAACAAGAAAAAAGTTTATTTGAGTGAGCGCTTTCGCGTAGCAACTACTACGCTTCATCAGACAATATAAAAACACTGAAAACTTCTGTTTATATATTAAAAGTACTACAAAAAGGCGCCAAAATTAGTGTGCATGATTAGTTAATTAATTCATTAATTAATTAAATTAGATAGGGTGTATTCAAACACTTTCATTGAACTTAGTTCACATTCAATTCCATTTCAAAGCAAATTAGCATTTTACATTTTTAAAATATACATAGCTAGAACAAGTTTCTTATCTAAATAAGTATTAAACATTGAATGTTCTGTGCAAAAACGCATCAATTAAAAACTAAAACTAGTATGAAGCATGATTGTTCATTTACAATGATCATTAATAATAATTATAATAAATATGGATTAAAATATAAAATCTTTATAACAGGAAGAATCATTATAAGAAAGTCATGATAAGAATAAATGATGAAGGACAGTGAACTGTTATATAAATATGTATATTAATATTGATGGAAACTGTGTAATAAATAATGTGTATAAATGGGAAATTTGATATGTAAAAACATACAATTCATATGCAATTTAAAATTATGTATATAAATATTGCTAGTACAAAATATATAATTTCATGGACCACAAAATGTAAGTCATAGAAACATGAAATCAAAACTTGTATGTATTAATATATATTGAGGCTACAAAGTACATGATCACAGATTAGTAAAAATGAACATAAATATAAATATAAATATATAGTGTATAGCTCATCTAGCTTCTAAAATAGGCTTCATAGAAATGTAGCTATTTATACCAGGAGATATGTGAGCACCTAGTCTTAGAATCCATTTTAATTCTTTATTACTCAGAAGTGTAATATTATCACCACCTCTTTTATTAATAGTAACTATTTCTAAGACTCTAAAGTAAAACTTGTGTGAAGGGTGCTCTATTATATGTTTCGCTAGAGCATTCTGTACATTTTTTCTCCGTATATCGTATAAATGACCATATATCCTATCCTTCAAACATCTTTTTGTTAGCCCAACATAAAAAGCCTGGCATTTCTTACATGTGGCAAGATAAATAAGGTTCTTTGTGCAGCAGGTTGCAAAAAATCTTGGTTGAAAAGTATAGTCCATGGTGGGATGATAAAATTCTTGCACTTCAGAAATAAAATTGCATCTGTTGCAGCTATGACAAGGAAAAGTGCCTGTTCTTCGACTAATAGAAGAAGCTACTGAATGGGTAGAATGAGTGTCATTACACAATATCCGTTTGAGATTTGGACTATTCCTATACATGAAATGAGGTTTATCTCCTACAATTTAGTATTTAAATCCATGATTAGAATCTTCCAATTATTTTGAAAAACTTCTTTTATATTGTTAATATTACTGGTATAATTAATAGTTATGGCCACAAATTGTGTTTGTGTGGTCATAATTTCTCTTTTTATAGTCCTAGTGGACTTATTCTCTGTCTATATGTTTTCAATAATATTGTTTTTAATATTATTAACTAAATTTGGGTGATAACCTCTTTCATTAAAAAGTTGTTTTAAATGGTTTGCTTCAGAAATCAAGTCATCATTATCTTTGCAAAGTCTAGTTAATCTGATGAACTGACTTTTAATTATACCAGGGAAGATGCATCTGGGGTGCATGCTATCGAAGGTAAGGAGGGTATTCTTCCAGGTAGGCTTCCTATAAAGTGTAGATGCAATAGAGCCATCATCTGCAATGCTGAGTGTTGTATCCAAAAAGTTAACCTTTACATGAGAACATTCCATGGTAAATTTAAGGAAGGTCGATGTAGTTTCTAAATGTGTTAGAAAGTCCTTAAACTCAATCTCAGTACCCTCCCAGATGATAAAAATATCATCCACAAAGCGTTTATAGACTTTCACTTTAGAAAAAGAGGGGTGGTGGAATAGGCAACTCCGTTCCCAACTCAGAACAACCAAGTTGGCATACGTATTGGCAGTTGGAGTGCCCATTGCCACCCCCCATTGTTGTAAATAGTAGTTATCTAGAAACATGAAGGCATTATTATTGAGGACTAAATCTAACAATTGACCTATCAGCAATTGCCTATCATTAGTGAAAGACGTCTCTTTTAATAATAATTCTCTTACAGCTTCAATGCCTAGATCATTGGGTATAGACGTGAAAAGATTTTTCACGTCTAAAGTGATCAAAAGATAATCATGTTCATTAGGGGCTAAGTGTACATCTGATAAATAATCAAGCAGTTGATACGTATCCTTTAAAATAGATGCAAAAGAATCAACAATGGGTCTGAGTAAAAACTCAATAAAAGAAGAAATGTTAGCAGTGACCCAGTTATCCCCCGAGACAATGGGTCTTAATGGTATAGGATGCTGGTTCTTGTGGATTTTAGGTAGTCCCTTGATTATTGGTATAGTGGGATTATCAATGAGGAGATAATTATACATCATTTTATTCTACTAGCTTAGATAATCTAATAAGTTCCAGGTAGCTGGAGCTTATTGAGAAAATGAATTTCCCCAACTCTTAATTGAAAGTGTGTCTCTGTTAGTATGGAGTTGTGATTTCTAAAAAAAAAAAAAAATCAGATAAATGGATCTTATCTTTGTTGCTGAGAAAGCAATATACTTTTTGAAGTAGTTTATATATTACCCTACTGTGTAGAATTGCTGTCTGTTTAGTAGACATCTTTATTAGCTTTTTATATTGTGCAGCGATGTTCATCTTCCTATCATAGATAAGTAACTCAAAGAAATCTTTTTTTTTTTTTTGCCTTCTGAAATACTGAAGGCATAGAGACTAGCAAATATAGAAGACCATACCATAATCTAGAAAACAGCACATTTTTATTATAGTTGTTCTGGCTTCAATAGAGAGGAAAATTAGAGAATTTATAGTTTTTTTTTTCAGTTACTAGTGGGATTTGGCTTTATCAGCCTTAATGAACCAGTAAAGATTTACAAGGTAAAAGTTGAAAAGTTATAGGTATTCAGACGCCATGTAGTTTAAACACTGATATGTCCTTAGCAGGTAAATTACATATATCTCATGGACCTCTACTATAGGAGATTTAAGTTATTTCACAGTAAAGACACTAGCTTAGCTGACTTTTTCTTGGAGTTTTTATTGAATGGTTTGTCTGTGTGACTTTTATACCCTTTGGTAATATTTCATTTGTGGTAGTAGAGCAGAAAGGTAATAAAAGAAAGTCATAATCTCAACAAAGTCTTAATAGAGCGTTATAAAAAGGTACAAAAGGTAAGTTATGTTATGGCTAGATTACAAAAAGCATGTGATAACAGTCCACATTTTTGTATTATAGAATGCTTTCAAATGTAAAAAATATACCATGCACTGTAAAACATTGCAACCACTCTACAACTGAATCATGACAAAAATCCAGTTACTCTCCGAGGGATACAAGTCCAAATAGGGATATTTAGGGATGATTCTTTGCCAGGAAGGAGCACTACAGATGTGATGTTTACTCTGAGAGTGTCATTGGAGAAACCACGAACAAAGAGATTGTCCAACGAAACACAAGCTGCAGGCAAAAGGATTTATTTCAAATAGATGTAAAGCGCTTTTCGTTGCTCGCAATGTGAGCAACTTCTTCAGACAATTACACACCCACCTAATTAACAATTTATACTCCCTTCACCAAAAACCCACATGTTTAATACATCAATTGTGGGTTAAAGTGATGGAGTTACATCAACAGTAAGTAAATGAAACAGTTCAACATCTCTATTGGAGCTGTTTTTTTAAAAAAAATGTGCTTTAAAAATATACTTTCATAAAAAACATCTTCTAATCAGTATATATTTTTCTACATAAAAAGAAAACTGTAAAAAAGAA
This sequence comes from Protopterus annectens, assembly GCF_019279795.1. NCBI lineage: Eukaryota > Metazoa > Chordata > Ceratodontiformes > Protopteridae > Protopterus > Protopterus annectens. The sequence continues at coordinate 82,682,107 of NC_056725.1, read as the reverse complement.
GTAGAAAGAACTGTTAAAAACTATTAAAAACTGCACCAACTCGTAAAAGCCTACTAGCTACATATATAATTGTGTATATATATATAAATATATACACAACTAAAAAAGCCAAACAGTTATCAAAAAAAAAAAAAATAGTATAGTAGGGCATAGTAGTTAATAATAGTAGTTAACAATATTAGTGTTCATTGGAACTGTAAAATTTTGTGTGGCTATTACACTATTTAAACATAATTACAGTTATTAATATTACAAGTTGATTTTTAGAACTGTGAATGTAGGAGCAGAACCCTACGCTGGAACCTTTGTTCGAGAGATGAATATCCTTGAATATTATTGTAGGAGCGGACCTGTTTTTTTTGATAACTGTTTGGCTTTTTTAGTTGTGTATATATTTATATATATATACACAATTATATATGTAGCTAGTAGGCTTTTACGAGTTGGTGCAGTTTTTAATAGTTTTTAACAGTTCTTTCTACTTCTTTTTTACAGTTTTCTTTTTATGTAGAAAAATATATACTGATTAGAAGATGTTTTTTATGAAAGTATATTTTTAAAGCACATTTTTTTAAAAAAACAGCTCCAATAGAGATGTTGAACTGTTTCATTTACTTACTGTTGATGTAACTCCATCACTTTAACCCACAATTGATGTATTAAACACGTGGGTTTTTGGTGAAGGGAGTATAAATTGTTAATTAGGTGGGTGTGTAATTGTCTGAAGAAGTTGCTCACATTGCGAGCAACGAAAAGCGCTTTACATCTATTTGAAATAAATCCTTTTGCCTGCAGCTTGTGTTTCGTTGGACAATCTCTTTGTTCGTGGTTTGTCTTTTAACTTGGTTTGCTACAGTGTCATTGGAGAAATACAGAGAAGGTCAGGAGGAGTTGCATTGTGTCTTTGTAGACTTGGAGAAAGTATATGATAGGGTGCCTAGAGAAGAGTTGTGGTATTATATGAGGAAGTTGGGAGTGGTAGAGAAGTATGTAAGAGTGGTACGGGATATGTACGAGGGTAGTGTGACAGTGGTGAGGACTGCAGTGGGAGTGACAGATCCATTTAAGTTGGAGGTGGGATTACATCAAGGATCAGCTCTGAGTCCTTTCTTATTTGCAGTGGTGATGGACAGGTTGACAGATGAGATCAGACAGGAGGCCCCGTGGACTATGATGTTTGCAGATGAGAGTAGGAATCAGGTTGAGGAGACTCTGGAGAGGTGGAAATATGCTCTAGAGAGCAAAAGAATAAAGGTCAGCAGGGCTAAGACAGAATATGTGTGTGTAAATGAGAGGGAGGGCAGAGGAATGGTGAGGATGCAGGGAGTAGAGTTGGTAAAGGTGTACGAGTTTAAGTACTTGGGATCAACAGTTCAGAGTAATGGTGAATGTGGAAGAGAGGTGAAGAAAAGAGTACAGGCCGGATGGAGTGGGTGGAGAAGAGTGTCAGGAGTGATTTGTGACAGACGAGTACCAGTAAGAGTGAAAGGGAAGGTCTACAAGACAGTAGTGAGACCAGCTATGTTATATGGGTTGGAGACAGTGGCATTGACAAAAAGGCAGGAGTCAGAGCTGGATGTGGCAGAGTTAAAGATGTTAAGATTTGCACTCGGTGTGACTAGGATGGATAGGATTAGGAATCAGTATATTAGAGGGTCAGCTCATGTTTGACAGTTTGGAGACAAAGCAAGAGAGGCGAGATTGCGTTGGTTTGGACATGTGCTGAGGAGGGATGATGGGTATATTGGGAAAAAGATGCTAAGGATGGAGCTGCCAGGGAAGAGGAAAAGAGGAAGGCCTAAGATAAGGTTTATGGACGTGGTGAGAGAGGACATGCAGGTGGTTGGTGTGACAGAGCAAGATGCAGAGGATAGGAAGAAATGGCCGCTGTGGCGACCCCTAATGGGAAAAGCCGAAAGATGATGATGAGGGATGATTCTTTGTCACCATAACTGTTTTCTTGCCCTTAACCTATTAAGCTCTGTACTTGGCAGACTAGGCTATGCCTACAGCTTGACTTCTGGAAACTGCCTTTCCAAATGATATCGTACCAGCTTTTTTGTGGATGATTGAAAACTGTATAGCCTGTCAGTCAACAGAAAGACAATTAAAAATGGTTAAAAACTTTTCAGATGATATAAGAACATCTGCTCTTGATAATTTAGTATAAGTAATATCTATAGCAAAAAAAAAAAAAGATGTATCAAGAAAAAAAAGTCTTGAACAGGAATGTGATATATATTTAAAAAAAATGAACAAAGTGACATGTTAAAAATTATCTGGATGTTGATAAATGTTCAGCAATACACACAAAATAAATGAGAATAAAACATAGCAAGAAATATTTTAGATATTTAATTCTGCCTTGCCTTCTAGAAATAAAGTTCAAGTTATGCATCGGCCTGATCTGCCTTTCCTTGTATCTTTGGTATGATAGACTGACTCTCCAAAATATTGGATTAGTTGTATAGGAGAACAAGACAATTGTTTCATGCTTATCAAATGATATATAAAAGAGCATTTCACACTTAATAACCTAGATTATATATCCCATAGTCTGAAGGAGGCATGAGCCTCCTTGAAATTGCCTTTGTACAGGTCTGCAAATAATTTGAACTTCATGTTTATTTGCTGACACTATCTTATATGAACATAGTAAAGATATTAAAAAATAAAGAAAACAAGTCCAAGATTATGTATTTCTTCAGACTAATGGATGCATTTTGGAAAGAAGATGATATGAAAATCAAATTAAAGTGGACAAAAACAGGTAGCAACAGAAAGTGCCAATAAAAAAAGAAAGAATATAAAGATCACAAAAAGAAAAGAAAACTGAAAATACCACATTTGCAATTGTAAATATGAAGAAATCCTGGAACAGCCACACTTTCATCAAGATTTAATGGCTGAATGGTTAAGCAGAGGTAAATTTAAACTATCAGTTTGAAAGTTAATAATGGCAGTTCAAGATAGTGGACTACATGTCTGCTGACTTACAATATCTGTAGAAAAAAATAGAAGATACAGACAAGTATATCTTCTGTACTTCAGAAGTAGAATCAGTTGAATGTCTTGTTGCTGGTTGAGATATACTGCTAGATGAGGACCTGTACAGTAAAAAGCACAATTATGTGGCAATATTGATACACTAGGGATTAAGTAAATGCTACAGCATGAAAGTAGCTGTGAATCTCTGAAAACATGGACCAAAGAATTACTGAGCATAAAGTTAATCCAGTATCAACAGCCAAGAAATGTAGAAAGTGTTTTACAAAAAATTGAAACTCTTGTTTCTTTCGATCAATTATAGTGCAATATGGCATTACATGAGCAATGGGAACTGTGATTACCATTGAAATTTATGTAAAGGAGAACACTGCCAATATAAATGAAATGTTTGAAACTGTAAGGAAAGCACATGAACGATCGTTGAGAAAAAAACACAAAATGTTACTGTAAGGAGCAGTTTGCACTTATAACCGTCCTACTGAAAGGATATCTGGAAAAAAAAGGGTTAACTACTGATGATGCAAGTGAAAAGATGGATTGAACAATGGAAAACATTTATTACTTATTACACAGGAACAAAGATCCGATTCAAATGGGACAGGAACGCAAACTGAAATGGTAGTTGACAATGGGAGACAAAAGAAGACTGGAATTTAAGAACTACTGGAAATTTACAAGAAAAATGACACTGTGGGCGGGGATGTGAGTGACATAGCTAAAGTGGGCATTGCTTTTGTTACTTGTAGTTGGACCTGAATTTTAGACACTGTGATTGTCCCTTTAGGGAAACCAGATGCTGTAGCTGAAGAAAAAAAAAAGGACACGAGTTACAGTACTTATTAACACAGCAACACCTAGTGAGTACAATATCCTGCATGCTAAGAGATATAAGGTTATAAAATGCTGCAATACAGAAGCAGAAACTACAACAATATGGAATGTCGACTCCCAGGTTGTTACCATAATAGTAACAGCAATAGGGTTAATAAAATTATTCTCAGGCATACTTAAAAATGCTGCTGATATGGAAGTAAGCAATTCTAGTTAGATCGTGGATGCTGAAATGATCACTTTTGGCAACATCAAAAAATAAAGTAAAGCTAATTTCATGAAATGTATATGTACTCTGATTTAGGAATGGGGTCCATTCCTTTCATGGCATTAGAAACTCAAGTATTTGTAAAAAAAAATAATAAAAAAGGAGAAAATATAAATGCATTAAATTCAGTGTTTTTTTTTTTTTTTTTTGACTAGCAGTCCTCTTATGTACTTTCAGGCCATTCAGACTCGTGAGGGAACTCGGGGAACTCGCAGTGGGGGGGGGGGGGTGAAGCAATATAAATTTTCCACATGTGACAAAGGTCACCTCTTAGAGCATGAGGAAATCCATTGGTCTCCTTGAAACTGACTACATGTATAGATCTGCAGACATGGGACTTCATACTTGCATATTTGCTGACAATTTTATTTAAAGATATTGAAAGAAGAAAAGTCAGAGGTGAGAGCCTGGAAGAGAAGCATTTTGATTGACACAAATAGCTAAGGAGATGCAAACTTAAAAAGATGGAAAGGTATTAATGGCAGCTTACCATAGTGGACGATATATGCACTGGTTTACAAAGTCTATTGAATAAGTTGGAAAATGCAGACAAATCTTGGTCCTGTAGTACAGAGCTACTTACAGTTGCATATTTTATTGCTGGTTGTGGTTTACTTGTGGCAGAGGACCTGTACATTGAAAGGCTCAATAATTTGGCAGGATTGTTATATTGTGGATTTCACAAATGCTACCACAATGCAAGCATCTGAGAAACATTGTAAAAGCAAATAGAAGAGCAATCCTGATCACTTGGTATCATCCGGTACTGTCAAGAAAGTATAATTAAGAGAACTGGATACTGAAGTCGAATAGAAAAAAAAAAAAACTTAAATAGCATTAATTATTGAAATAACTATATCAAGTCACTATAGTCTTCTGTGTACTGTGATAAAATACTAAACTATGTAGTAGAAACTAGAGCAGTGTGGAAAAAAGACGCATATATGTCTGGTAGAAGGAGCAGCATGGTTACTAAAAAAAAGTATTCTCAAGCATACTTTAGTATACTACCAGTACAGGTATAAACTGTATTATAATGCAGGTCTGGGGATACTGCAGGTGCTAAAAACAGTATTCCTGGCAAACATTAAAAATTTAATCAGTATTTTAGTTATTGGTTTCACGAACCTCAATTTTACTCTGACATAGGAATGGGACCTATTTCTGTCATCTTATTAATCTTAAACATTTGGGGAAATTAAAAACAGAGAAGCCATATAAATATCCGGAGTCCAATAGGTGTTTGTCATATAAAAGTAATCTCATGCACCATCAGGCCATTACTCAACCTTATTAACAATCCGGTTCAATTCTCGGCTGGGGTGCCTTCTGTGCAGAGTCTGCATGTCCTCCCAGTGGTCGTGTGGGTTTCCTCTGGGTGCTCCGGTTTCCTCCTACATCCCAAAGACATGCAGTAGATGGATTGGACACTCTAAATTGGCCCTAGGTGTGAGTGTGTGCATGTGTGTGCCTTCTGTGGAAGGTTGGGCGCCGGGCTGGCAACTCGACACTGTAAAACTCCACTGCCAATCATGAGCGGACAGATGATCCACTGTGGAGACCCCTAACTGGGAAAAAGCTGAAAGAAGAGGAAGATTAACAATGATAAAAGCTAATCTCCTCATTAAATGTGATTGATCAATAACTTCAAGCAAAAGTAAATTTTTCCAGAACCATGGAGAGAGAGAAAATATAACTGTGAATAAACAGTTACATTTTCTCGCTATCCGTGGTGCTGGAATATTTACTTTTGCTTGAGCTTTAACTATTACTTATTTATTCCAGATTTAATAGTCAAGCATCTCTTTATTTTTTGGATTGATCAATACCTTGTCATCCAACAACATAAAAGTCATATACTAGAATTGATGCAGACAGAGGTTTTTTTTTTTTGTCATTTGCATATTAATTCAATCATGGTAATATAGGAATCTAATTATAAGAGAAAGTCATATGGCACAAATGATTCTCTGTTGCTAAACAGATGGTAAAACAGGGTGTAACATAAGAAATGCATGCATAGATTAGAAAAATGCATTTTACCTTATTCCATAATCACAAATCACCTGTCACCACAATAAACAGGACATGCTGAAGGGATAGATTCCTGTCCCAGAGACTTCTCATACTCTGGAACAGGCTACCCATCTATGTCAAGCAAAGTTCTTCATTAGCACTCATCAAGAACAATCTTGATGAATGGATGGGAAATAGGAAATACACCCCGGGGATCACTTCTGTGTCTTGCTTGACAGTGGCACATGAAAATAACTTTCTTGGGTGGCGTAAGCCAGGGAAACCTGTTGGCTAGGCTTATGTAGGCCCTTGGGCCAATAGCCTAGTACCTGCCTATTTGTTTGTTTGTTTCTTTTGGCTTTTCCCGGTTAGGGGTCGCCACAGTGGAACTCTGGTCCGCTAATGATTGTCAGTAGATTTTGACGTGCTGGCTTGCCGGGCCTAATGCACAACCTTCAACGAAGGAATGCCCATTCACGCATGTCGCCACACAGAAGACGCTCTAACTGAGAATCGAATGGGCAATGTCTAACTGTGAGGTGACAACGCTACCGCAGCACCACCACCGCAGTAGCCTTGTACCTACCTACCTATAAATCTATAAATTCCTTCCAGGTTTACAAAATGTATTAATCATTTACATAACACTCACTGTAAAACACTGGCAGACAAAGTGCTGCTTCAGTCCTTGATGTGTCATCAGCACCTGCAATATGCCTAAAATTGTCTCCTTGTATGGTATATATGGAACTGCTTGTATTGGAAGCATATTTAGTACACTTGGAAATCATTTTTATTAGCACAGCTGCTACAACTGCCACCAGAACTATCTAGTTGTCCTTATTCTGCATTGCTGCATTTTTTCTTTGCATATCCTGATTTTATAACTTTGTCTCTCAGCATACAGTTGTTGCTACATAGTGTTACAGTAATTAATGTTTAATTTGTCCCTTTTTATTTAAACTACATTATTGGGTTTTCTTTCATCTACTTCTTTAAATGCTGGTGTTGAATGGTCTCATGTTATCAGAGCTTCTAAGAATTGATACTTTTAAAGTTTATGTTTCAACTGATTCTCCATTACTTGCACATTATAATATCTGCACTTTTTTCAGTGTAACAATCTTGCCAGATTATTATGCTTTTCAACATAGAGACACAGCTGTATGCATCAACAAAAAGATATAAACTCATTCTACTGCTATACTACAGAAATATTTTTCTGCATTTCTGAAAGACTTTGTAAACTAGTGTGTAGCACTTACTGACGTTTAGTCTTTTGGCATAAATTCACTCTTCCTTCACCATTCATACATCAAATCTTGATCAACAAGTCACCGTACCAAGAGTTTTTAATAGCTGTCACTATATTTGTGGGCTTTGCAGTCTCTCTATTTTATTTCTTGTCACAAAATGTATATTTCTTCTCTTTTCTGGCAATATCTGCTATTGCGTGTTTTTGGTTCACTTCTAGGTTGATTTCCATACCAACTCATTTCAAAAACCTTGTTCTAGAGTGAGCAAGAATGTCATCTTATAATTGTTTTCTTGTTATTTTTCATAGCTTAGAAATTTCACTATGTTTGGATCAGATGATGACAAATACTTGTACAGTCCTATGATTACTGACATATGGATAGTCAGTTTCAAAGAGGCCCATAATAAAGCGTTTTACGCAAAAGATTGTTTCTTACATGTATACGTTTTATTAAATGTGATCTAATTATGTTTTTATTTGAAATATATGAACAATACAAGCTTGCTTTTTCAAAATCATTTTGTTCTGTACCATTTAATAAGGATGGAGCCATTTTTTATCTTTTCTCCCCAGCTGATCTACTACCTTTGAAACCACTCAATCACACTGCGGTTGTAAGTAGTAATGGAAAGACCAAGTTGATTTATGGCATCATGTTATGATATTTCATAATAAAGCATTTGTATATTATAGTGTATTATATTATCTGTTACAGATTATCCAGAACGTACATCTTATTAAATTCTTGTATGTAATTACTGTTATTCTTAATTTCTTTTGTCATATTACATCATGTTGTGACGCTCATCACTGCTACCAATATGTGATGGGCACCAATATGTGTCACTCCCATGCTTTGACAGTAATCAAGGAGCCTGAATTCTCACCACTGACACTGGAGAGGGGCATGCACTTGGAATACAAATGGATACACTCAGTATATCTAGATGCAGACCTCTCTGCATGTAGTACAATTTCCCGTAAGAGCATAGAGGTAACACACTCAGCCCAAGGTCTGGATGTCTCTACATCTGTCTCCCTCCAGATTCCCAATAAGACTCCCCAGTGGTGTAGCTGTAAGGTTAGGTCCTCAGCCAAGTGTTCAAGCCAAGTCCTCCAGCACCCTCTCTGTAAACCCAGTGCTTCATGTCCCTGCCCCAAGTAACTGACACATACACACACTGAGATATTTAACTTTCACATGCACACACCTGGGAAAGGATGGCACAGGTTTACCTGCTGTGACCCTTCTGCCCAGAGTATAAGGTATTTATCACTGCCACTAGAGATTTCACAATCAGCTACTCTAAGGCCCTTAACAAAGGGTATCCAATTATACAATACATGGATATGCAATATTAATACTAACACAAATGGTAGTTCACCAAGACAGCTAGGCCTTCCAGAGTGTCCTACACAGTGTCACCAAGTATCAAAGATTGGACATTCTCTACAAGAACCAGCCTCACTAAAAGTTTTAAATATATTTAGTAATAAGTAATAAAAATACATGGAAATACTGAATATATATTCACAGTAAACCACAAAGTTCAAATCACAGAAAATATTGAAAACAACATTGATGGACAGACTCATACAAATAAAGAAAAACAGTCTCTAAACTAAGCTTCACTATATTCTTGACTGAATCTATGACAATTTTACTGGTCCCTAATAACTTATGTGGGCAAGGCAAGTTTAAATATGTGAGCAGTCTTTCTAGTCAGACTTCCAAACAGAATACCCTAACCTCTGAGAATACTCCCTGTAAAATATAATATCCAAGATGACTTACAGAATGACCTCATCTGTTACCGGACTCTAGGTTCCCACAATATCTCCTTTTGAAGTATGAGACAGAACTCCAGCAAACTGCTACAATACATATTTAGAGCTTTTATGGCAATGCCTAGGAGCCAGAAACATTTACACCACTTCCCCCTTCTTTACAAAAGCTAACAGATAATGGTTGCTCCGAGACCTACCATTTTAGGTCTACTCAGCATTGTGGGGTGACATTCAATGATTTAACAGCTCATTTATATTTCCCTTAATTTTTCTTAACATAATCCAGCTGGTTAGCCATTGCTTTGCCAGTGTCCTCTATTAAAACATTTACATTTAATTCAGATACCATAATACATGTACATTTATTTTCATTTCAGCAGGGTGCACTTTTGATACATTTTAATACAATTAACACAGGCAAACCTCACAAATAAATTTTAGTACAGATATCTGTACAAATCAGTTTGATATACAAATGACATGCAATTATTTAAAAAATTCCAGCTAGCTGTGCTGGCAAAAGTTATGCATCCACTGCCCTACTTCTCCCTGGCATGGCTGACAGTACCTCCTATTGTCACACATGTATGTATCCTTTTATTTATACAACTGGAGCTTTTCTCCTCAGGCCTCCACTGAAAAAAGGACATCTGCCCAGTTGTACTAACCCAGTCAACAAATGTCAAATAAATTAAATTAATAACCGAATACATATTGTGCTACCGAACTTTTGTAGCTTAGGATCTAGCATGTGGTATTCAGAGTTGGAGCATTTTTAATTTTTTTAAGTAACTCTTTAACTTTTAATTGTTTTGCTGATTGATTTAAAGTATAATGTGGTAACAATCTGCATAGTGAGGAATAGTGATGAGCCTTTTACTAACAGGTAATATAGTTCCCCATTCTCCTATCTCTTTCTGGCATTTAAGGTTTCATTGTTTAATTTATTCTTTATGGAGATTTTGGGAAGATTTTATTGGTACTAAGAATTTTTATTGTTTGGCAATTCTTTTGTTTGCCTAAGTATATTTTTGGTGTTGCCTTAAGTGTCATTTGTTTTCTTTGTAATGAACTTAATTACACATCTTAGATATTAGTTTGCTGGATATTTGGCTGGGCTGCCTTGTCTTCTGTTTTTCAGTTTCTGCAGCCAGTATGGTATAGGGGATGTTTAATAATATGTATACTAGCATTGTGGTGGAAACAGCTGTATACATTTTTTTAGCTGATGAAACAAGATTAACAATGTAGGAATAGTTAGTTTTACAGATATTAATAACTGAAGAAATGCGTACTGTTTTAGTAATGTTTAGAAGTTTATTTTAATGCATCTACAAATAAAGGCAAATACATTTTCCTTTGATATTTGAAATTAAGGCCAGTGAAACAGGAACATTTGTTTTAAGATATTTCACCGATATTATGAATTAAAAGGGCTTTGGAAGAACAGATATGCTTAAGTGGTGTTAAGCAGTGAGATATTTAAAGTTCACTGCCACCTTTGGGTGTTTGTAGTCTTCAGGAATAATGCAGTCCTCACTAAGATAAAATTACTTGAAATGTATTGTTAGCTCAGATGAGGATTGTTGTTGACCAACAAAACATTAGGTGTGGTTCACTGGTCACTGAGAGTTAGGAGTGGAGACCTGCATAAAGGAAATGATGTGGGAGTGGTTAGGAACGATGGGGGGGTACAATGTAGAATGAAATGAAGCCAAATGTAACTGCTCTCTTTCCTGAAAGTTATAGTTGTATGTTTTGTATGAAAGCCAAGCAAATTATAGTTGTTTGTTTTGTATATCTTGTCTGGTTATCTGGCAGTGACTGTGTTTTAGTTGTTTGCCTTTTTTTTTAATAAAACCTTGATTAGTTGAGTAGTAGATGGTAAAGCCTGGACATTATAGCATTTGGCAGACAATATTACAGTGTGGAATTACTTTATAGCCAGTAAAAAACAAGGTTTGTTAGATGTCCATACATCAGAAGGCTTCCACTATTTCCCCAAGTTTAGCAGAGAAACAAACAACTTGATTTAATGGCCTCTTTACATGAAAACGTCTCCTTATCCCCTGAAAAAAATAATAGAAAAACACTTCACAAGGTGCCACCATTTCTCATTATGACTCTGGGATTTTATGTTATTATTATTAATGAAACATATATCCTGATTGACCATAAGTTCATTGGCAGTTACTTGGCATGCTGTCCTGGAGACAATCAAAGAGCCTAGCCCAAATTCCCAATTGCCAGAAAGCCATGTCTGATAAAGTGACTTGCTCATGTCACACAGCAGGCAAATGAAAGCTGAGGGAATCAAACCCTGTATCATAGCAGATAGCTTAACTTATAGCCTGAACTCTCTTCTCTAATTGCTAAACAAATATGCAGTCCCCCTGAACTGGCCAGGAAGCACACAGAAGTCAAAAATAAATTAAATAATTTTTTATGTTAAAAAAGACATGAGAAAGATAACTGGTAGTAATGATGGATCTTGGCATGCAACATTAACTCCCTGTTAGAGTGTTAACCTGTGGGTGTGCCTTACTGAAACAGATACAACAGATTACGAAAACTTTGTGGGCAACATAGTTGAATATGAGACTTACTCATTTGGAATTAAAAGTACATGGACACACATGATTATGTTGCACTGTACTCTTCAAAGGAGTAAATCCCTTTGTCAGAGTCTATTTCAAGCAATTTAATTTAATCTTTAAAACTTATTGGACTATGTCAATGAGCTGCAGTTTTCAGTTTACTATTTTATTTTAATGGAGAATGTATTTTGAGGTAGCAGTTGGTATCTGACATAGTGTTATTTTGAAATTCATCTTTTTGTCGCTGAAATATATTTTAAGCTCTGTTTTAGAGAGATGTTTTATATTTATTAACTGTTTCTTCATTTTCCCCCATCTGACATAATTGCTTTTTATCTTTTTTTTTTTTTTTTTTTACCAGTTTTAGTTCTGTTGGCCTTTTTTGAACATGTGAAGCAGAAACTTCTCAGTGTGGAGGGTGTGAAGTTCACTCCTTGAAATATGCTATGCACCTAGTTCACTAATAAAAATCTAACTGTAAAGTACATACTACAAAATTAATAAAATAGTAGGTAGTCCACAGTTGAGTTAAAAATGGAATATCCTTTATTGAAACCCACAAACAAGCAATCCTATTTGAGTATAATGAAAAGCATTAAAAACACTCATTACTGATATACAATTAGGTTATTTGGAGCAGGGTAGTGTTCACATAGGGTGGTTCTGTTAAAAGCAATAAAAGCATTAACTCATTCCTTTAAACAAGTCCCCCTTCCCCCTTAACACCATAGTGTAAACTGAGACACTGCTATCTTAGAACTGAAACTAAAATGCTAGAGACAAATTAAAATATATAAGAGCAACTTAAGGCATACCTCGCAAATGTACCTCATTATGAGGAACGTACCTCATTTGGGGTCTTAAAAAGTTCATGTTACTCGAGGTTCCTTGAAGTTCCACATTGAAGGAGTCTGTCATTCATTCAGTGTTAAGAATTTTTTTAAGTGAAATCCATGGTAAATAGAAATTAATTATATTGATTCATTAAAATATCTTCTTTATAAGTAAAACCAGCATATTTTGACCATTCTATGACCTTTCTAGTTGAAGTTGTTAGTAAGCCATTAGTATGTGTTCCACATTATGAGGGCTAGTGTTCCTCATTTTGGAGATGGAAGGTTGAGAGCACTGGCTTAAGGCTAACTTAATAATCCAAACGTTATTAAATAAAAAAAAAAAATCCACTAACAAAATGACTAATTAACTAACAAGAAGATCTACCACTAGACATCTATCAGAATAAATATTAATAACTTGTAAACTGAAACACTTTTAACAAAGATAGCTTTTGTACCAAATAAATACATAAATGGCTTTGTTTTATAGTATTAACCCCCCCAGCTGTTTTGTGAAGAAATGGGGGTGGCCAGAGTGATTGACATGCCTACTTGCTGTGATGTATGCAAATGAGGCATGATTGACATGCCATGCAGATTTGCCTATGACATCATGAATATTCATTGTCTAGTCATAGTTTACCCTCTTCCTCAAAGTAGTGTTGGAGTTGTATATTTAAGTAGCAGTGGTGGTGTGTGGGGCACAGCCATCCACATGGAGAGATGAATGGAAAAAAAGTAATATTTGTGTGTGTGTGTGTGTGTGTGTGTGTGCATGCATGTACGAGTAGGTGTAAAATGTGCCATTTGCAGAAACTTGAACTCTTTCAGATGAAGTTACAATTGAAAAAGCAACTGTTTCTTCTCAACAAAACTGAAAGTAGACCACTCTTCCATTTCCGTTACGTTATCCTCTTTGGCCCATTACATCTGTGCCTATAAGTATTACACAGAAGCTGAAACATCGGCTAAGAGTAAACTTTTTTTTTTTCCTCTTAACAAGCAGTTATGATAGATGGCAGAGTAAGACACATTTCTGCCTTCCCCATTTTGATAACTGAACTGCATGTTTGCTACTTCTCTATTAAATTTACATATTATGATTTTGAAGAAATAGTAAATCATATACTTAATGTAAAGACTGTAAAAACTATTTTATGGGGATTGTAGTTTTAGCAGTTGATGATTTAATGAAGCAATGACAGTAGCTCATGGTTAGCATTTAATAAAATTATACTAAAGAAATGATATCCAGTAATCCATAATCTTATTATAGTGGTGACAAAAAGTGGATATGTATTTTCACTACAGAAAGTAGCATATGCTGCTCTAGCATAGCCCATATTTTCTGTAATAAAATGAAGACTCAAATCCATTTCTACTAAGCTGCAATGTGAAGAAGTAAAAAAAAAAAAAAAAAAAAGATGCAATGTGAAGGGTGTTGTGTTGTTTATACAAACTGTTCACATCTGCAGGGCTGCCAGTTAAAAAGTAAGACTATGACAACAGAAAAACAAAAATTTGGAAATCAAAATGAAACAGTAAGCCATTTGAAAACATATACTTCATTTTTAGGAATTCAAGCGCTCAGCAAAACCTAGCTTCCTAATAAACAGGAAGCATTCATGACAGGTGGCATCCCCACATAACACTGGACTGGCAAAATACCTTTGCTTTATAATGTGGGTTCATGAAAAAGCAGCTGAAACTGTAAGTACTGTGGTCTGTGTCTCTTTAGTACACTAGTAAGTCCGTACATGCAGTCTGTATTTTAGAGCATGTAGCATATTTTGCTTTTGTCTGCTTGATTTTAGGATTATGGACTGTTTCAGTTTTTAGTCTCCTTTCAGGCACACACATAGACACATGATAATGCTTCTCTTTATTATAGACCCAAGAGTGCATAGCTCTCAACTATCCAGATTTTCACAGAATGTCCAGATTTTTTAGTCATATTTTTGGTCCATTTCTCATAAAATTGTAGTTTTCTGGCAAATCACTGTCAAATAACTTGAGGACTGAGGTCAGAAAATAATGGCAGACATTTGATTTTCAGACTTCATATCCTTCAGAAAATTCATGCTAATGCAAAACCTGTTATTCTAGCAATTTTCTATGTTTGTAAGAGCAATATTTAAAAAGTGTCCCTATTTTTATTCCTTTCTTCCCCCATTATTTGTGGCTTTGTCCAGATTTCTTGCTCTAAGAGGTTGAGATGTAGACCACAGTGATACCTTGTTTGCCAGAAGCGCACTTCTTAGCTATACTAGCATATTCCTCCTCCCTACACACACACACACACCTGCTTCTACAATCTGCAACAATGTAGCAAGTCTTGTTAATGCTGCACTGTTCTTGCAGGTGCAGGTCCATGCCAGTTTTTCCTGCCCCCCTCCCCAATGGACATATACACTCAGTTCTCTGGTTTTGTAATCCAGTATAGCATATTGTTGAAGACAGTACGATCTTAAGACTTTGTCTTACTCCAAGGGTTATTACACACACACACTCACTAATCTTTCTCTTTTTCTCTCTCGCTTCTTGGATTTTATCACTGGAGTCTTTTCATACATTCCACAGTAAAATATGATTGTGAGAGTGCAATCAGGGAAAGTTGCCCCACTACCTGACAAGGAATATATTGCTGCCCCACAGAAAGTGTGCTTGCAGGTCTAATATATTATCTTCAAATGTAAATAAATCTTAATGCAGAAGGTTATGCATTTCAGTATGAGTACCTTTATGTTCTCAAGGCTATTGGGAATATTTGCAACTCTGCAAATGCCAAATCAAAAAGAAGACCTATCTGCACCCCATAACGTATATAGTTCTATATGAAACTTGCCCCAGTTTACATTACTAAAGCAAATAAATGCTTAATCTGTCTTCTTGTAGTGAAGAATGAACTTGATAACTTTGAGCCTATAAACATTGTTGCAGTAAGCAACAACCAAACAACAATTACTGAGGAAACGTGAGCAAATAACAACCTAAGCAAATTAAGACTTTGCAAACAGAGCTTGAATATTGGCAAAGTAAGCCATTATTATCTGGCCTGCATTGTCTTAGGCAATTCCTAGCTCCCACATATGCACACTACACTTGCTGCAGTTTTAAAACTGAAAATTGCCTAGAAAAAATGCTGGTGACATTACATACTCAAAACACTTTTTCTCAGTTTGAATTATTGCATTCCTGTCAATGTATAAACAATATCTGTTGCTTCTCATCACCATCTAATCATCATTTTTGTCTTCTGGTAGTGAGCAAGCAATATCCAATTTACATAATATACCTCACTGTTTCAGATTAACAGTATATAGGTATCATTACCTCTATCAGTTATTTCTGGTGCTCTTTCTGGTCAGTATTTATTTCTTTATTTTGGTCCCATCTACAATTATCTCAGCTACTCAGAGCATTTGTTCCTCTTGAAGACCTCTATACAGCTGAATACAGTTCGGCTGGTAGAAGGTGGCATGGTTGTAGTTAAGTGGCTGATGTCAGTACTTACCATAGATAACAGTAGGTCCTGCATTGTCAAGACATGCCCCACTATGATGTAGAAAAGAGAGAACAGACCCAGCATGCTAATCATGGCATTCATTAGCATAACATTCTATTTCTGCATTCACATAGGGGTACATTTTTAATGAATGTAGGATAAATATGTTAATATATTAATTATAGGATGAAATAATATGTCTTAAACTAATCCAAGGGAGACTTACTTTTTATTTTAAAATTATAGCTCTTACAATTAAAAAAATAACATAGGAAATGTTTCTATTCCCATAGTGGGCCGGATTCACGAAGGCTTGCACGGAGTCTAAGAGTAGTGTAAGACTCCATGCAGCCTTTGCGATCCAGGAACAGCCCAAAGTCCGTGTAAGAGTCAAGCTAAAACGGCTCTTACACGGAGTGGGCGTGGATAAGCTAATCACTTCACTTGCAGCCGAATAGCATGCAAATGAGGATGATTAGCGATCCAGGAAGCCAGGAACAGCCCGTGTAAGAGCCGTTTTAGCTGTAGAAATGTACTCAGTTGACAACTGAGTACGTTTCTGCAAAAATGGCAATGGAGCCATGTCAGCTCCAAATAAAGGGTGCATATGTGTCAGGCAGCATGCCAATGGCCAAATATGTGGCCATTGGCAAGGTAACCTGATGCAAATATATAAAAAATATAATTTTTTTTTTCGGCGATTGCCGATGTTTAAACCCAGCGCAGCCCCGCGCAAACGGGCTGCGCTGCATAGAACATAAAAACGAAGGATTTAAACCCACAAATGTGGGTTTTATGCAATACATGGAATGTCAATGCAGGGACCAGCAGACCAAAACCAACATGGCCACCGTGTAGTGGTTGCTAAGGGGGGAAGCTGAGTCTAAGAGATGTAACTAAGCATTAGTAGGCAATCTGATGCAAATGAGTGTAAGGATACTGAATTCCACTGTCACATAGCAAATGAGCACATTCTGAGTAGTGTAAGAGTTACAGAAGGGGGAGGAACAGAGTAGGAGATAGGTGACATCACAGGGGGGAATGGTAGAAAGAAATGCAGTTCATTGGAGGTTAGAGTTACATGACAGATGTCAGACAGATATCATGGAAAGAGGTGTGCCACTAAGTAAGCATGAGAAAGTCAAGAAATGGAAGGTGTACACTGTTGCCTACACCAAAGTTTCTTGCTGGATGTGTATGCGCACGTGTGCGCGCCACAAAGCGCGAGTAAGGCAGTGTGCGCACGTGTAAGGCAGTGTGTGCGCGTGTAAGGCAGACTGAGCATGTGGGAGCATGTTGGGAGATGTTTAACACCATTTGCACGGGCGTGCACGCATTTTAAACCGAATAAGCAGATTCTGAACTGTATAAGTATGTGTGCGCACGTGTAAGCCACTGTGAGCGTGTTTCTGCTGGTTTGCACACGGCTGCTCCCTGAGGAAACAGAAAGGAAAAAGGAAGCAACAGATGTAGTAGGAAGTTAGCAGGGAATACTGCTGGAGCTAGCAGGTGAAAACAATTAGATGCAGGCAATTACACAGGCAGAATAGTAGCCCAGCCCAGCACTTAAAACACTGCAAACAGCAGTGCAGAATATTTCTCTCAAGAGACACTGCAAGACAGGAGTAAGCTAATAGAAGTGAAAACTGAAAAAGCTTCACTCAGAGCAGAAATGGTAGGGGCTGCCATAGCTGTCATAATGAGACATAGGCGACTTGCTGAGGGTGGTGACAATGCAGATGGTGCCAGACAACCCACAGTGAGGAGACAGAGAAGAGTGTACAGGCCCAGGGTCACCTACCACGGGTTACATGAGCTGGAGATAGTAGAGCGCTATAGAGTGGACAGAGACCTCCTGCAGCAAATAGTGGAGCTGTGCAGGCCATGCCTCACACACAGAACCAACAGAGGGGAACCCATCCCAGTGGAAACCAAGGTATGTGTTGGCCTAAGAATACTAGCAACAGGTACCTTCCAGAGACCAACTGGTGATATGATGGGGATATCACAGGCATCAGCCTCCAGGGTACTGCACCAGTTCCTGGATGCCATGTCAGCACATGTCGGTGATCATGTATATTTCCCCAATGCCCGTGAGGTATTGGCCAGCAATATGCGTCTCTTCCAGCAAATAGCGGAATACCCTGAGGTACTGGGTGCAATAGACTGCACGCACATACGCATCAAAGCACCAGCCGGTGAGCGGGGTAGGGCATACATCAACCGCAAGGGCTTCCCCTCCATCAACTGCCAGGTCGTGTGTGATGCCCAGGGCATAATAATGAATGTGTGTGCTGGCTGTCCTGGGAGCTACCACGATTCCCACATCTGGCATTTGATGCAGCTGTACCAGACATTTGCCAGTGGGGACATCCCGCACGGACACCTAGTGGGGGATGCAGGTTATGCACTGGAGCCGTGGCTGATGACACCCATCAGAAATGCACACACACCTGAACAGGAACGCCATAATGAGGCACACGCACAAACACGTAATGTAATAGAGCGTGTGTTTGGGCTGCTCAAGTCATGGTTCCGGTGTCTGGGCACATCTGGTGGAGCCTTGCAGTACACACCAACTACATGTACCCAAATTGTCATGGTATGTGCTATGCTACATAATATGATCTTGCGAAAACAGCTGCAGCAGGACCAGCATAGGGCCGGGCCAAACAGCCCCCCACCATTGCCAAGGCCATCACAGGCAGAGCGTGACTCGGAGGAGGAACAACCTGAGCCTGCCCCAGTAGGCAGAAGGAGGTGTGCCCAGTATGCCCTGGCTTTGGCAAAGAGGCAACGCATAGCACATACACTGGCTCAGTAGGAACCCTGGGAATGATACCCCTCTGACTCACTCATATAGTAACAGGGATGCCTAACATGACACAACCTGCTCTCAAACATGTACAGGGAAGTGTAATATGCGCATCCGACAGAGACAGCCCTGCAGCACCACCTGAGGCATGAATGCTATGTGTTAAGTAATGTAACACCATGTATTATATGCACACCTGAGGACCCTGACTAACATCCTACCCTCACCAAGCATCATGCCACAACATGACAATGAGATGATCAAGTGCAACAATTGACTGAAGTATCGCAGTTAGTCAAAGGGGATCCAATGTGTGCCAGTCTGGGATGACATGCTGAGCATGACATGATGCACCACCTGCTAGGACTGGCGTGCACCTATCAGTGCAGGCCGTATGGATACTGGCAAAGGCTGTTGTCACCCACAGTGTGCCAAAACACAAACCTATCTCCATAGGTATCAGAAGGGATAAGAATAAGATAAGGGATAAGTTGAAACAGCAAGATGCATGCAGTCTAAACTCACCCAGTATGGAGAATGTTGATATCTGCGCTGTAACAGAAAACTGAGGCAAGGCTCACAACAGCACCCTAACACTACCAGGTTACACCTCATACTGTGCTGTACAGCCTCAAAACTTGGAACAAGCTACAAAAGGAGGGTGACTAGCAAGATTTGTCAAGGATAACCACACCTCCATGTCGGTACCGCAACAAAAAGCAGCATGGACTAGCCATGCTCAAGTAACAGTGGCTAAAACTACCCCCCAGTTTAAAGCCTGCTACAGACTACTGTCCCAACACCAGGAACTGCATCCGGACAATGCTGGAATACATGAATATATCAAGTCCTCCAAACCACATTATACTGGGTGACTGCAAATACCCAGACATAGACTGGGAGCATTATACTAGCTCCAACAGTGTAGGACAAAAGTTCATAGAATCCATAAACCAAAAGGCCCAGGAACAACGTACCACTCCCACAAGAGGGGTAAGCATACTGGATGTGATAATCAGCAACATGGGTACTGGATGGCAAGATGAGAAGTGCATTGCTCACTGGTAAAACCAGACCATAGAGTAATCACACTGGATATCCAAATCCTGACCACAGTCCCTGGCCAGAAAACCACAGTGGAAAACATGTGTTAAGCAATATTTGCACTCCTCCAAACTGATGTGGAATCCATTAAAGGTCCGTGCAGGTGCAAAATATGGGCCACACCTCAGAACCTGTAATACAGCCATTCCATGAACACTGCCAGGAATGCTTGGATTATGCAGTCCTAAATTAAAACAAGACACAATGCCATACACGAGAAATCTGGCATGGTGGACACCAGCCATAACCAAACCATGCAAGAGAATGAGGAAGCTACTACATGATAGAGCAAACATAAACAATGAAGTAATCACTGATCAGTAGTATGGCAATAAAAGCTGTCCACACATACAATCCACTAAGGCCAGCCACAACAAGTGGAATCTGTGAATCCTGAGGCAATGTTACACCTGCCCCAAGTACACAGACAACCCCCAACTCCACCCAAGAAATACAAATATATGTGAGAGATGCAACCATCTATCCAAACTGGAGGCTGATCTCCCTCAACTCAGTACTCCCAAAACAAGTCAGGAGGAGAAGGTAACCACACACACCACAAACACAGTCCCACATAGACCTATTACAACTGCAAACCAAACACATAAACACAGAAAAACATTCCCGGAGGCACAAATCACAAACACAGCACACCAACAGAGGCCTCTAAAGCAGACACCCAATCAAACAACCTCCAAACATAGCACATGCAACACATAGTACACAAAGCTGGTGTGCCAAACAGTCACAGGCCAGAAGGAGAAACAACATGCCTGATACAGTTGTAATAGGTGACTCCATAGTCAGACACACTGCTGTCCCGCACACCAGACTGAACAAGGGAAAGGGTACAGTAAGCTGCCTGTAGGCTGCCACAATATGCCACATAACAGAAGTATGTAGGTCACTCCAAATCAAGTAGAAATATGATGCAGTCATAGTCCATGCTGGTGTGAATGACCTGAGATGTACCGCCCTAGACTACATGAAAAGAGACATAGATGAGCTATCTGATTATATAGTCCAGGCCGGTATGACATTCACCGTTTGCAGCATCCTACCCTTACCAAGAATAATGCCACAGTACAAACATGGAATGATCAGCCATAGCAAGTGGCACACTTATTGGTGTCATACCAAGGGGATCCAATGTCTGTCTGCTTGGGATGTCATGCTTGACAAGCCACGCAGCTGTTCTTGGGATGGCCTGCACCTGTTACCCCTGGGCATCTGAATATTGGATAAGGCCTTTGCCACCTCCATAGAGCCTTTTGTAGGCAAGGCTGAAAAGACTGACCCATCACCCTAGAAAACATAAGTGGGAAGAAACATAAGGGAAATGCTGACCAATGCCAGATGTGTACACCCCAATATGCATGCTCCCAAGGCCATCCCCAGTATGGAGAATATCGATGTCTGTGCAGTGACAGAAACCTGCTGCAAGCCTCCTGACAGCACACCAGCACTACCAGGTTATACCACGTATCATGTGTCATGGCCCCAAAACCTGGAACAAAACAGAAAAGGAGGGTGAGTATCAATAGTCAGCACAGACACCCATACGTCCAGGTAACTGACAATGCACAAGGCATTGGAGTTCACCCATGTGCAACTAACTGTAGGCAAGACTGCTGTACAGTCTGTAGCATGCTACAGACCGCACTCTCACACACAGTAACCCCACCCAGCCATCCTGAAGACACTGAACAGTATGAATATCCCACCAAGTACCAAACAAGGTACCACAAATTACCACATAGGTGGTAAACCATTATGTATGGAAGGAGTAACCAGGGACCTAGGGACACAAGTGGACAGTAACCTGTTATGTGACACCCACATTGCTAATGTGGCTAGGAAGACTGTCTACATTTGACACCGTATCAGGAAAGGATTCACATCTACGTCAACAGAGGTCATTGTGCCCCTATACTTTTCTCTAATCACACCCATAATCTAGCACAATGCCTCATATGGGATGTACCTTACCTGACACCTGCAGCAGTTAGAAAGACCTCAAAGGTACCTCACCAAGAGGATAAAGGGTCTCAAATATATGTCATATGCTGCCTGGCTGTAGACACCCCATCTGAATGCAGTCACATACTGCCTACACAGAGGCATTGCATGCCTGTCGTAGGAGGCCATGCCCAACACAGGAGTAATGGACATGCTCCACCCCAGATAACTCAAATCCATCGGAGCTGTGAGAGTGAGAGATGTCAACCTCAACAAATAATGAAATAGGATGTGCTGGTGGGACAGATACATAATCCAGACGCTCCCACACCCTGGACCAGAATCCCACTCCATGTTAGGCAGAGCCCCTCACTGACACTCTTCAACAGGAATCTTGCCAAGTGGATGGATGATTGTAGAGTTACACTGGGGGTCTTCACTGTGTCATGTCCAGACAGAGGCACAGCAAAGCAAATCATAAATGGCCATAATATTCACATATCAAGGGGTGGCAAAAGCCACACACACTCTGGCTAGGCTAACAAATGCCCTAGGGTGGATAGCCTAGTATGAACCTATGAACCTATGAAGATACAAATTGTACAGGGCACTAAGGATAATCCCAAGGCTTTCACAACTGATGGTAGGAACCATGTTGGGAATTCACAGATATGCCCTGAATCACACAAATATCACAAACACACACACATATTGCCAACATACATCCTGACAGGTGCAGTGCAAACCCCCCCGAATGCAGAATATCTATCCCAGCAGACTGCTGGCCCCCTGACATTGCAGATGCTGAGGCAACAGCCAACATCTACAAAGCAAAACACACAGCAGCAATGGTATGAGATGGTGTCCTGGGCTTAGTGCAACTTGGACTCCAAGATGACTGGAATGCCAAACCACACTACTGCTCAATGTCAGCCTTACCACAGAATATGTACCCAAAGAGCAGTGTACAACAACAGTGGTCCTTCCCAACAAAGGTGTTGCCGGAATGGATACTGAAAACTACTACCCCAGAATCCTGAGAAGCTCGGTTTGCACAGCTATGGAAAGGATCAGCATGTACCACAGACATAAAGATATTGGGGACCTACTGACACCGGACCCAACCCAGTGTGGCTTTCTCAAGTGCAGATCCTGCCCCTAAACATGTTTGACTCAAATGAAACAGTCATAAAAGGTCATTGATGAGGGCAATGTGGTCCACACAATGTAGCTGGACCTTGCAAAGGCTTCTATACAATACCCTACGTGTTCATTATAGATAGGCTCACCAGCTTAAATATAAACCCACATGTCAGTAGAGGGGTTGCAAACCAGACCAAGGACAGAACAGACATGGTCAGACATGCTGCAGCCATGTCAGACCACAAACCAGATATAACTGGCATCCCACAAGGCTTTGTCCTGGGATCTCCCTTGTCTGGTATATATGTCCCATAGGTACAGGCAAACATGGAAGGACTGTGTCCGAACATGTTTGCAGAGGACTACAAACTGCTCACCACATATGATCCACCAGCTGACACAAGCATCCCACAAAAGGGCCACATAGAAACAGACAACTGGTGCCATAGCCATGTCAGCAAGCTAATTGCAGAAATGTGTATAGTCAACCCCCGTGGATATACAGTAAGTGCCCACCAATTACCACATAGGTGTTAACCCATTATGTAGTTAACATGTAATGAGAGACCTGGGGACACAAGGTGATAGATATCCTGCATTGGACAAACGTGCTGTAGTGTTTACAGAAACATACCATATACCCACTTAATCATGAAGGCTGTCAGATCTAGATAAGGGGAGGTCATTGCGGCTCTGCAGTCATCCTTCATCAGCGGTACAATTGACTACAATAGCCCCTGTGGGATGTACCTCAGCAGACACCTCCATCAACCGTAAAGTCCCCAACAGTACCTCATCAGGAGTATCAAAGAGCTTGCACAGATGTCATTTGTTGCCTGTGTTGCTGGCATCAATAAACATGCTGCACCATGTACAATCTGAATGGCAGTGAGCTATGCACATGAGAGACCTGAACCCCAGCACTGACTTACATAGGACAAGCTGTACTGCGTGATCCATAACACAGAAGCCACCCCCACCCATGAGTGAGCCTCCAGCACAGGCTACCCACAGAGTCACTTATCAATCTTCCTCAATAGGAATCCTGATGAGTGGATGGGAGATGGTAGACTTATCCTGGGTATCACTGACATGTCACAGGTAGACAGAGGCACAGTATACTAACCATGACATATGTCATGGCAAACTCCACTTACAATGTGTGTTGAAGGACAAACACACTCTCCAACTAGCATTAGACATGGACTAGGGCACATCGCTAGTGTTTGCAAATGTACACCTATGTTGTGGAATACACTACCAATGTTGGACAAGCCTGGTCTAAGTAGTTCATATCTGAACAGAATGCAACATGGTCAGATGTACACAACTGGCCCCTAACCAGGCTGTTGTGCCCACTATCGAAATGTAAAGCAGTGATAGCAGTAAAGCCCAGGATACTGTCCACCACAGTCAAAGTACTACCAGTACACTATACAGTACTACAGTGTTAGGTCATTGTGAAAGGATGTTGACAACTGTATGCAAAGTATCCCATGCAAACACTGCAGGCACAGTATAATCCTGTTGTGTTCACACACAAAGCAGTTGTACAGTAACTACACAACATGACACACAACCATAAACGGGTGATATTTGTTGAAGTTCACACTCATCCACAAATGTGTTGGGCTGCAGACTCCAACATGTGGAATGCTCACACTGGGCATGCTCACACACTTTGATAAATGAGACATATGTCAGACAACATGCCATGGGAAGGCTGAACTGGGCATGCTCACACACTTAAGCCAAATCTCGGTTTAGCAGTTGGACACACATATCTGGTATTTTTATGTGTTATTCCAGGAACCAACCACATTACAGCAGTCTGCCCAGTGCACACAGTTAAATGACTACAGAGACATACGTGATATAGTGGATCCCTCCCATATGCAAACAACTTCCACAGATGCACAAGTTGTTCATACAAACAGGGAATGCTATGGCAATAAAGATGTGCAAACAGTCTATCAGCAACAAATAATGTGCATTTGACAATTAAACATATGGGTGTAGAGGTCAACACTAGGCTGTTTGCCCTAGGGAATGACAGCTTAGCCAGAGTGTGCTTGGTGTCTGCCTCCCCACAGGATGCACATTCCCCTTTCTAAACACAGATGATGTCAGCACCCTATAAGTACAGCAGGAGAAAATAAACTTCCCAGTAATCCGAATAGCTCGCTCTGCTAATGCGTCCGTCTCAAGTGTCATAACATAGTTAGGTAGGGGTTTCAAATGCTCAGTGTGTGTGTGTGTGTGTGTGAGTGGGGTTGGTGTGTGTGTAAGTCTGTGGGAGAGAAATGTCCCTTTTGGCAACTAGGAAAACACACTACAGGATGCACATTCCCTTTCTAAACACCGATGATGTCAGCACCCTATAAGTACAGCAGGAGAAAAGAAACCTCCCAGTAATGCGAATAGCATGCTCCGCTAATGCGTCCGTCTCAAGTGTCATAACTTAGTTAGGTAGGGGTTTGAATCCTGTGAATGGCAAGTGTGTGTGTTTGTCTGAGGGGCATTAGTGTGTGTGAGTGAAATGTCCCTTTTGGCAACTAGGAAAACACAATACAGGATGCACATTCCCTTTCTAAACACCGATGATGTCAGCACCCTATAAGTACAGCAGGAGAAAAAAAACCTCCCAGTAATGCGAATAGCTCGCTCTGCTAATGCGTCTGTCTCAAGTGTCATAACTTAGTTAAGTAGGGGTTTGAATCCTGCGAATGGCAAGTGTGTTTGTCTGAGGGGAGTTAGTTTGTGTGAGTGAAATGTCCCTTTTGGCAACTAGGAAAACACACTACAGGATGCACACCCTTTCTAAACACCGATGATGTCAGCACCCTATAAGTACAGCAGGAGAAAAGAAACCTCCAAGTAATGCGAATAGCGCACTCTACTAATGTGTCCGTCTCAAGTGTCATAACATAGTTAGGTAGGGGTTGGAATTCCTGCGAATGGCAAGTGTGTGTGTCTGTCTGAGGGGGGTTAGTGTGTGTGAAGGAAATGTCCCTTTTGGCAACTAGGTGAACAGACTACAGGATGCTCATTCCCTTTTCTAAACACTGATGATGTCAGCACTCTATAAGTAAAGAAGGAGAAGGGAAACCTCCCAGTAATGCGAATAGCGCGCTCTGCTAATGCGTCCGTCTCAAGTGTCATAACATAGTTAGGTAGTGGTTGGAATCCTGCAAATGGCGAGTGTGTGTGTCTGTCTGAGGGGGGTTAGTCTGTGTGGAGGAAATGTCCCTTTTGGCAACTAGGTGAACAGACTACAGGATGCTCATTCCCTTTTCTAAACACTGATGATGTCAGCACTCTATAAGTAAAGCAGGAGAAGGGAAAACTCCCAGTAATGCGAATAGTGTGCTCTGCTAATGCATCCGTCTCAAGTGTCATAACCTAGTCAGATAGGGGGTTGAATCCTGCAATTGGCAAGTGTGTGTTTTTGGCTGAGGGGGGTTAGTGTGTGTGAGGACAATGTCCCTTTTGGCAACTAGGTGAACAGACTACAGGATGCACATTCCCCTTTCTAAACACTGTGCAGCAGAAGGCCATAGCTCTGGCACAAGTTGTCTGTTGCTATGATGCCCCTTTGGAAGATGCTTGTGTCAGCTGGAGAGTCGATTATGGTGGCCAGTCTGCAGTCGTCTGCATATTTGGACAGCCACCGTCTGTCCGTGTTGGCCCGTACCTCCAATAAATATATACCAAACAAGAGAGGTCCCAGGACTGAGCCTTGTGGGACACAACTCGTAACTGGTGTGGGGTCTGGCATGGCTCCAGCAATGCTAACCATGTGGGTTCTGTCCTTGAGCCACTGTGCAATCCATCTAGTGACATAGGGGCTTATATTTAAGCTGGTGAGCTTCTCTAGAATGCCCAAGTGGGGTATTGTTGTGAAGGCTTTTGCAAGGTCCAGGTAGGCTGTGTGAACCACGTTCCCCTCGTCAATGGCCTTGGTGACTGTTTCAAAGAAATCAACCAGGTTAAACCTGGTAGTGTTGGTGTGCTCTCAGTAGCCCTGAACCAGGCATCTGTTACTGCACAGATATCGATGTTTTCCATGCCAAGGAGTGTTTTGGGTGCATGCATCTGGAGGTTTAGACATCTGGCGTTGGGTAGCATTGCTCTCAGTTTCTTATCCCATGTGATACCTATGAAGGTGGGTCTGTCATTTGAGCCCTGCCTAACATAGGCACTATGGGGGTAGCAAGAGCCTTTGCCAATATCTGAAAGCCCAGGGGTGACAGGTGCAGGCCGTCCCTAGCAAAGCAGGTAGTTCAACAGAAGATGAATGTGTGAAGGTGTAGTGCCTGTTATTAGTTAGCAGTAGCATATATGACTGCTCACGTGGACACATGCCAGGTAAGTCATATGCACTATGTCACAGGCAATGTACATGTGAACAGGACAAACAGTGACATCCTGTCAAGTGGGACATGGACATACATATAGTAGGCTATGCAGATGGCACTAGGAGTCCACAGAAGCTCTATAACTATGCATTGCAGGTGTGATCAGTATTCCAGGGTAATTGCAAGCAAACATGCATGCAAACAAAGCTACAGTAAACAGGGCTGCATGTAGTCCATTGTACAACAAACAAGCTGTACCAGTTCCAGTAGGTAACACTGCAAATATTTACTTGTTGTATAACTCTTTCTTGTTGAGAGGGTACAATATGACTGTTTTGGAGGAAAGTTTTAATAAACTATGTGAGTATTCTCAGAGTTATAATAAGAAGAATAGGATATATGATAGGAAGTCTGGTTTTTCCATAAGCCAAAATAAACAGAAACAACAGGAGGCTATTTATTTTGTTACCACCTATGGATGTTATACATCTGAACTTATTAAAATTATTTCTATGTTTTGGAAGTATTTTAGTACTTTGGGTAATGTTAAACCTTGGTTAAATGTTAGTCTGAAATTTTCATATAGAAGGGGAAGAAATATTAAAGACTTTTTAGTCAAAAGTAAATTTAGCTTCCCAATTGAAACAATGACAGATAGCATTAGTTATAAAGGGACTTATCAGTGTGGTAAATGCAAGGCATGTAGTTTCGTGATTTCCAGCTTTGAGTACATTAATAATATTCCCTTTAGAGTAAATAATCATTTCTGTTGTAATACTGAGAGGGTTATTTATGCCTTAAAATGCCCTTGCCATAAATTTTACATAGGGGAAACCAAGAGAGCCTTTAAGGTAAGACTCTTGGAACATGTTAGAGATATAATTAACAACAAAACTGAAAGTCCTGTTGCCAGACATTTTTTTGAAATGCATAATAGTGATGACAAGATGTTACAGGCAACAATTTTAGAACAACTGCCTGATAATAAGCATGAACAGTCAAAAATTAAACAGATGTTATTGTATAAAGAAACAGTTTATATATTGAAGTTTAAAACTTTATATCCAAATGGACTGAATGAGGATTTTAACTGGAAAATGCTGCTAGTTTAATTTTTTTAATTATTTGATTGTTTAATTGTTTTAATTAAGTGATTTAGTCTGTATATAAGGATTGTGCTTTTCATTTGTTCTGTACTCCTTGAAGGCTGAGGCCGAGACGTCAGAGAGACAGAAATTCTACATTAAATCGTTTTTGGTGAATCCAATTGTTGTGCTTTTCCTACTTGTTTTTGGTGCCTTTGTTGCTGTTGCTGTTGCTTATGTCAACGGATTCGCTTGCACAGTTTCCACGAGTGCTGCGTGACACAATGGATGGCAGCCAGCTTTCATTAGATAATTTTGTGAGCAATGTTACGGATAGAGGTGAGCGACAGCTATTAAATAGAACTGGTTCTGAAAAGAGCAACACACTCTGGGATAAATGGGAAGACGATCGGAAAAAGCGCTTCCCTAATCCCTTTTGTAGTGTGGGGAGAAAGACTTTTATACCGGATAATGTAGAACACAAACTGCTACTTGAAAACGTAGAGAAAAAAATGATTAAAGAAACTGCAACGTTTTTTAACATCTGTGGACTGCAAAGATATATAGATACAGAGACAACACCTAGAGGGTTAAGGGTGTTTAAAGATCCCACCACACCTTTTGACCTCTCTAAAGATTCGGACATCGTGTTTCGTAAACGGTGGGTATCTGCAGCTCATAATTGTGTTACAGAATGGCTGCACATCCTAATTGAACGCGATCGATTAAAGCAGAAAGAATTGTGTATGGATATCAAGAAAATGTGCGGGGACATACCAAAATGTGTCTCTACATCCTTTTTGGATGAATTTCTCATACAAGTTAATGATAAATTGAAAGACTATGAATTAACACTCATTGAGAGAAAGAAAGGCAAATTGATCAGAGATTTGCGTGATTATGAGTTAAATAAAGCATTTTTATCAAGAACCAATCGTCACAGGGGACGTAAACACGTTAGGTTCCAACAGGAAACAGACAGGACACGTCCTTTGAATTCATCAGCGTCGGAGAATGGTTATACTTCCTTTGAGGACGATGGGGCTGATACAGATTTTCCTCATCTTCCAGCAGCTGAACATCCAGAACATTTACGGCAGAATTTTCGTTCAGATCAACCACAAGCCCAGAGAGACACTTCACGGCAGAAACGCCAAAGGGACTATACAGAATATGCAACATCAGAACCATCCAGACGAGGTGGCTTTAAAAGAGGTAAATGGTAGTTTTGCCTCTAATAATTTGGACAACTATGTCGTGAATTTGTCTAATTATGTATTCAATGATAATGAACTTTCGGTGTTAAATCTGGGTTTGAAATTCATTCCTACAGTCATTTCTAGACTTCATGATATGCAAATGGATGTATATAGATTTAGTAGGAAGCTGTATCTAAAATATTTTTTTAGTTTGAATGCTGACAGTGAGGTTAATGTTTCAGATTCAAATTCTTCAAGTATAGATGACAGTTTTTACTCATGTACGTCAGACGAACCACTTAATGCTTATGTAAAACTTAACACGGAGAATGTACCCTCTAGCAGCAATTTTATACCTAAAGTTATGAATTATGAAGTGTCCAACTTCATTAGAATGGTGAATCACTCTGTAGAAATAGGTTATCAAGAATTCATGGAAAACAAGAACAATGTTAAATATAATATGTCCTACCGAGAATGGAATATTTTAATGGAACTAAGCAAGAATAACAATATTGTTTTCAAATCTGCGGATAAGGGTAATAAACTTGTTGTTTTAAATACGAGTGATTATTTTGACATGTGTATGTTACATCTTAATGATAGTAACACATATGAAATATGTGATATGGATAGGTATAATGCAGCTATTCTACAATATAGTGAACTTATACAGAAAGGCTTCAGATTAGGGTATTTTGAGATGAAGGATGTTAAGAACAAATTCCAGACAGAAGGTTGTGGTATGGCGTATTTTTATTGCCTGCCTAAAATTCATAAAAATCTTATGAAACCTTCTGGTCGCCCTATAGTGTCAGGATGTAAATATTTTCTACGTAATTTAGGAATATTTTTACACAATTATATGTTATCATATGTTAAAAAATTACCATCTTTCTTAACAAATGTGTTTGATTTTCTGAATAAAATTAGTGACATTAAATGGAAGAAAAGTATGTATTGATTGACTGTTGACGTTAAAAGCCTATACACAAATATTAGCCACGAGTTTGGTATAGAGGCTTTGAGATTGTTTTTGGGACACTCCCCTGTTTCAGAATTTATTATTGAGTTATTGTATTTTTCTTTAACTAATAATTATTTTGAATTTAATCATATTTTATATCACCAGAAACGAGGCACTGCCATGGGGGCTTCTTTTGCCCCCATGTACGCTAATTTAGCGATGGGACTTTTTGAGTTGGAATATATCTATAAACATAATTTTTTTCAAAAACATGTTATTAGATATTACAGATATGTTGATGATTTAATTTTTTTGGTGGAGGGGGAACAGTCTTTGGCCCTACAATTTATTTCAGATCTAAAGTCCAATAGATTTTTTTTGGATTTTGATGGTCTAATTATGGACACACGACTACCTTTTTTAGATGTGATTCTTGATATTTCCAGTGGTTATAAATTAGTAACTTCAGTAAATAGGAAATTTGAAGGTCCAACACAATATGTACATGGTGATAGTGGACATGCTCCACATACAATACATTCTTTACCATATGGAGAAATGTTACGGATATCTAGACTATGTAATGAAACAACAGAATTTAAAAGAGAAATTGACTTGTTGTATAACTCTTTCTTGTTGAGAGGGTACAATATGACTGTTTTGGTGGAAAGTTTTAATAAACTATGTGAGTATTCTCAGAGTTATAATAAGAAGAATAGGATATATGATAGGAAGTCTGTTTTTTCCATAAGCCAAAATAAACAGAAACAACAGGAGGCTATTTATTTTGTTACCACCTATGGCTGTTATACATCTGAACTTATTAAAATTATTTCTATGTTTTGGAAGTATTTTAGTACTTTGGGTAATGTTAAACCTTGGTTAAATGTTAGTCTGAAATTTTCATATAGAAGGGGAAGAAATATTAAAGACTTTTTAGTCAAAAGTAAATTTAGCTTCCCAATTGAAACAATGACAGATAGCATTAGTTATAAAGGGACTTATCAGTGTGGTAAATGCAAGGCATGTAGTTTTGTGATTTCCAGCTTTGAGTACATTAATGATATTCCCTTTAGAGTAAATAATCATTTCTGTTGTAATACTGAGAGGGTTATTTATGCCTTAAAATGCCCTTGCCATAAATTTTACATAGGGGAAACCAAGAGAGCCTTTAAGGTAAGACTCTTGGAACATGTTAGAGATATAATTAACAACAAAACTGAAAGTCCTGTTGCCAGACATTTTTTTGAAATGCATAATAGTGATGACAAGATGTTACAGGCAACAATTTTAGAACAACTGCCTGATAATAAGCATGAACAGTCAAAAATTAAACAGATGTTATTGTATAAAGAAACAGTTTATATATTGAAGTTTAAAACTTTATATCCAAATGGACTGAATGAGGATTTTAACTGGAAAATGCTGCTAGTTTAATTTTTTTAATTATTTGATTGTTTAATTGTTTTAATTAAGTGATTTAGTCTGTATATAAGGATTGTGCTTTTCATTTGTTCTGTACTCCTTGAAGGCTGAGGCCGAGACGTCAGAGAGACAGAAATTCTACATTAAATCGTTTTTGGTGAATCCAATTGTTGTGCTTTTCCTACTTGTTTTTGGTGCCTTTGTTGCTGTTGCCGTTAACACTGCAAATATGCAGGCACTATGCACATGTACATGGAAATACACGGGTCAGATGGCTAGGGTCCAGTCTCAGTGCACACAAGTGTACAGACCATGTACTGTCAGGATGTACAATAACTGGATAGAAACCCATGTGCTCATACCTGCAGTAATACACATGTCAAATAACAGACACTGAGCCTTCACTCAGTGGTTCCATACCTAGTAGGATGTATGCTCCCTGGCCTGCCACCACAGTATCCCTGACATATATGGGGACTCTCCCTCCTGTGACAGTTAGTTATGTGTGTTGGGGCTGTCTAGCATGGTATGAGATGTGAGCATGCAGTGCTAGGGTTTTCCTGTGTGTCCTGTACCAGTCGTGTAGTACTGCATACATATCAACATCCTCAAACATCTGCATTGCAGAGTCTAGTGTGGGCAACATGCCACTTGC
This sequence comes from Protopterus annectens, assembly GCF_019279795.1. Lineage (NCBI taxonomy): Eukaryota > Metazoa > Chordata > Ceratodontiformes > Protopteridae > Protopterus > Protopterus annectens. The sequence continues at coordinate 82,649,289 of NC_056725.1, read as the reverse complement.
AGTTTACATGTCCATCATTGTGTATTACTACATTCATTACCCTATCCCCTGTGCTACCTATGTATGTAGCCTTCTGTTGACATCATTACCACCGGTATGCCAACATGTGCAGATGATACACTATGGTACTTACCATGGGTGTAGACAACAGGACATGACAATCACATACTTACTGCATCAGGCATGCTGTGATATACCCACAATTAATTCAGCACACAGTACTGTTAACAACATGATACTATTACTACACATCTATGTGGTCACCCTGTGCATCAGCAACATGTTAACCTGTACCTACACAGTTGTTACAGATTGCAGGAGGTGGCACAGTTTCATCATATGCACAGGGTGTGAACTTGGTATGCCTGAGTCAGCCACCGATACCACCAATTGACATGTATGTGTATGTGTGTTGGTGAGGGACAGCAGTAGAAGGTGGGGCAATGTTGATGCAGTGTGTGCGTGTATGTGGTAGCCCTAGGTGTTGTCAATTTGCATGTGTGTATGGATGCACACAGTTCCACCTCATGGCTGCCATATACTGGTGTTTGTGGACAGCCACAGACTGTACCTGCCAGGTCATACAGATCAGTGTCTCTGGCCATGGACACGGTACCTGTGCCTTGCAGGGTGCTACGGACCGTATCCAGTACCAACCCAGACTGGGTACTGTCATCAGAAGCAGGTGTTCGTTGACTGGACACAGATCCCTGTCGGGCCTGGCCAGAGCCATGTGCACGTGGTCTCCTGGGGTGGTCTGATGACAGCACAGACCCAGCATTGCTGGGGCTGCTGCTGGCACTATGGGGGTGGCCGCGGCCCTGTTGTCATCCGCGACGACTGCCAGCTGCTGCTGTTGCTGGCATACGGCCACGTCGACGCCTCAACCGCCCACCATCGCCCTGGCTCATGGACATGTAGTTGTGGAACCGGTCTAATATGTCCCCACAACGTCTGTCTATGACATCGGTGAAATCACGGATGGCAGCCGCAATGTCACGCATACTGTCAGTCATGGCTGTGCGACATGCTGTCAGCTCCCTCAGACCCTGTCTGGTGTACTGTTCCATACGTGACTGTGCCTGCATGACAGTCCGAAACATAGCTGAGGTTGTAAGACCTCTGTAGGCACGTCTGACAGGGGCAGTACGCCCATGGATGCTCCCACGAGAACCCCTGGACATCTGTCTGTGTGGTATCATCTCTGGGCCATGCCCATGGCTGCTGTGTGGGGAGGCATGTGCCACAGATACCACATTACCCTGGTCAATGCCCACTGTATGCTGTCCATCACCTAGGGACAATGGTGACAAAGGGTGTATTGGCACGATAACTGTGCGCATTGATGGGGTCGACAGCTGTGTACTGTCAATCGGCTGACCAATGGCGGACCCTGGCATACCTTCCTGTGCCATTACACAGATGTCATCATTATCAGTACCCATGGCACCTGACTCAGGTTCCCTGCTACATGACACCAGAGCAGCAACAGAACCTGTGGGAGGGAAACAGGAAACACAGTTTACAATGTCTACACATTTCCAGCGATGCACACATGCACACATGCACACATGCACACATGCACAGGTGCACACATGCACACGTGCACACATGCACAGGTGCACACATGCACACATGCACAGGTGCACACATGCACACATGCACAGGTGTACACATGCACACATGCACACATGCACAGGTGCACACATGCACAGGTGCACACATGCACACGTGCACACATGCACAGGTGCACACATGCGCACATGCACACATGCACAGGTGCACACATGCACAGGTGCACACATGCACACATGCACACAGTTTCACACAATTGTACAGTACTCAGTATGCGTGATATCAACACACAGACACAGACACACCTACATGCATAGAAAGAGCACTACTAAGTGAGCCAAAAAGTACTATTACTATTAACACTATTACAGGAATTGTTAATACACACTCACCAGCATGGATAGGCTGCATTGCTGTTATACCAGAGGGTCCTGCAGACGTGAAGAAACTAATGTCAGTGGGCACAACTGTGCCATTGTTACTGAGTATGATACAGGTCAGTAGTACAACAGTCGCCTTTCACAGGTCAGCTGCTAATATTGAGGATATCACACTTGCACATTAAATACTATGGTGACAGCTACAAACCAAGGACACACCCCACACATGCATTAACTACCAGTGTACACAACAGTCAACTATACATATGGCATATTACCTGTATGCTCACTGTCTTGCTGCGGGGTGGCTCCAGCCTCCATCATAATGCATGTCTGCTGCTGTTGTTGTTGCTGGCGGACTGGAGCCACTACACTCATGAGTAGTCCCTCCAGTCTGGTGAGTGGGGGATGTGTAGCCACCCCACCACCTGTGGCGACCTGTTGCCTGTGGATATCCGGCGCGCTGATGGACATGTCTGATTAAATCACTGCAGTGATGTCGTACCTGCTCATATGTCCTATTATGCGTGCCTATGTCATTTACCCGACGGACAAGGTCTTGCCACAGTGCAGCCCTCTCCTGCTGATCCTGGCTGGTGCGGGAAAAGAGTATTGCATAATTCCGCACCAGGCTCTGGTGAATCTCCTCATCCTCAGCTGTGGAGTAGGTGGGATTCCGCGGGTGGGCCATGTACCTGAGAAAGAAAATAACCTGGTATCAGCAATATATGTCAGCAGAATTTGGCACACTTACTACACATGCTACTCGACTGTTATGATACAACATATCTCACATATGTAGCATCTGTCTGTCTATTGGTGGATACACATGTAGATGGCCAGGTATCGGTGCTCAGCCAGCAACTGTGCAACAGTACCTGGCAGACTCCATACGACATACTACCAAACCCCAGCAGTCAGAACACTGATTCAGGTCAAGAGCACCTCCTCACTCTGGGGGTTTGTATCTAGGTACTGTATGGCCTACATCGTCAACTACTGTGAACTGACCACACACTGATTGCCCTGGATATACATATCCCACCTCCACCACCAGCACAAACGACTATAGTGCATAACATTACAGATACAAACTCTACACTTTGTAACAGTGATATGGTATCCTTTCAGCCCACTGGGCCAGTGGCAGATACAACCCACAATGCTGACCCCTACACAATTGCTTTCTACAGACATCTCCGAGAATGCATGGATCATGCAATCCCATATATGACCAAGACACTCTCCACAAAGGGACAGCATCCTGTCCAGTTGACCCCAGCCATAGACAGATTGTATTACAGAAGATGGAAGCTACTGCAAGACAGAGCATAATTCACTAAAGGGAGAGCATGTCTGAGCAGCACTGGTAAGGATCTATTTTCCATCATACAAAATACATGGGCAACTTTGAGAGGGAAATCAAGAGTGACACTACAGATGACCAGAAGGCCTTCTTCAGTTATGTTAGCAACCTGGTCAGGAGCCATCCTCTATGCCCATAGGTAGTACACAACAACAAATGTTTCACTGACACCACAGATATCGACAACATTGTGGCAGACAGGTTCAGTGCAGGTGTCAGCCCACTCTCTCCCCGAAATAAGGCATAGTTATCCCAGCTGACTGTAACCTCCCTGTCATCACAGATGTCCAGGTGAGAGACACCCGCAGGACAGCAGAATACACAACATGGATGGGACCTGATGGTATCCCCAGTTGCATGCTACATAAACTCTGACAGGAGCTAAACACACATATAGAAGTGCTATGTAACACTAGCCTGACTACAGGATATGTACCTGTACACTGGCGCACAGCAGCAGTGGTTCCACTCCACGAAGGAGGCATCTCAGCATACCAATACAATACAACACAATACATTACATTACAATACAATACTATACAATATGCTATTGCCCCTGGGTCTACAGTAGCGTACTGTTCTGCTACCCTGACCATTGTGACACATGTGGTGTGATGGTACCTGCTGCTGTCACACAGTTACACAGGGTGACTCATATGGCATATTATCTATCTGGCTAACATTCAGCAGGGGTATGTGTGACATGTACTCATGGGGAGTCTTGCTTCTTAACACTGTGTGGTTTATTGCAGGGTATGTCTTATCTGTGGGTAGGAACTCTTACCTCCACATGTGCACTCTATTGCAGTGGCACGTACGACACACAGCAGACATTTAGGTTGTGGATGGTGTGAGGTGTTACTATGGTTGTTGGACATCTGTCATGGGTGTGACTTCCATATGTAAATCCGGGAGTGGTAACCTCTATGTGGGTGGCATATGTGTACTCTGTGGTGTTGTCAGTCACTGTGCATTGGTAATGTGTTTGAGTGCATTGTCACAGTGTTGTACATGTCACTGTGTCCTTCTCCATATCTGTAGCTGTCATGTGAGGTCCATACCATGGCATCCATTATGTGGTGTGGAGGGGTACACCAACCTACATGTCCATAGATGACACACCATGTCCACTGACACATACCATGTGCAGGTATTCCAGGGATAGTGTGCCACTGTGAATATCATTGGGGCCACTATTGTACACATTCATGACCCTGTTCACCCCTGACACATGTAGTGGTGGGCAGCCAATCACATATCTGGTGGTTACTGGTGTAGGTGATCTGGAATGTGGTATGGTACTCCGGATTTGACACTGGTGTTCACTCCATGCCTTTGTCACCAGGCACCTGTTGCAATACATATGTACACATGTGCCTCACTCAGACTGTATATACATCTCTCTCTCTCTCTCTCTATATATATATATATATATATATATGTATATAGATATATATATATATATATATATATATATATATATATATATATATATATATGTCCGTATACATATACACATATATATATTGGTGTACATATATTGCTATAGATGTGGAGGGGGGGCACAGAGGTGGTGTGAGTGACAGAGGGGTGGGACAGGCTGTGTTGCAGGTCGTCATATACAGTCATACCTGTAGGTAGTCAGATCAGTCTGTCTATGTATATGTATCTACATATATCTATATCTGTATGTGTGCATTACATAGATATGTTTGTACAATATTCTATCTACATCTGTCTATGTATTCCTACATCTCTCTCTATGTATGTATACATATATGCATATATATATATATATATATATATATATATATATATATATATATATATATATACACATACATATGTTGACATACATACATACGTATCCATATGTTAGACAGGTATATCAACATATTTGTCTACCATGCTGTATACACACACTAACATACTGCTAAACATACATAACTGTGTAACCTACTTTGTACATGGCACTACAACCTACAATCAAACAACATTGATATGTGCACATAGATGCTCTCACATACAAATGTATGTACAGCCTTCACTGATAGTTGCTGTATGTCCCCTGCCCTTTACACATCTTCATATACATATGGATACAGACCAATGACACATATGGAGGGTTCACAGTATGTAGACCTTTATAGTATTACTTTACATTACCTGTGTTTGTCACAGCTGCTTGTGTTGCTGTCTGGTTCTCTGTCCTGCTGCTCCACTTCCCAGTTGTCAGCTTTCAGGTAGCTGTTGCTGAACAATTTGTTTCTGTCTGCTTAATTGCAGTTTTCTCTGTCTCTGTCTCTCTCTCTCTCTCTCTCTCTCTCTCTCTCTCTCTGTCTGTCTCTCACGTCCTTCTCAGGGTGCAATGAAAGTATTGCATGCATGGACATGGAGTACAGCATACTTTTGTAGGTATCTGCATATGCTCATGTGATGGCCTCTGCACCAATTGTTAGCCAGCATTTGCTAATTGCATGCAGCCAGTTGTGTACTGATTGCAGTTCTCACTGTGATTTCAGAACAGTGCTATAAAAAGGTGTGTGGGATAGGCGTAGCCCTTTCAGATGTTAAGGGCAGGGACCATGCTGTTATGCTGTGGACAATGTTCTGTGAGTGTAAAGGTTGGTATCTCTCTCATATTTCCAGGTGTGTTGTAGATTAACATTCCTCCATTCATTTCTCCAGTTTCCTGTACTAACTGTGTATGTACACTGACACCTACAACTACTACTACTGTTAATGTGTGTGTGTGTGTGTGTGTGTGTGTGTGTGTGTGTGTGTGTGTGTGTGTGTGCTTTCCTTTCACTTTTGCTTGCACTCTGTTGCTAAGGCTTCAATAGTTGTCCTTTACAGTCACTACTTGTATGCCTGCTAGGTGTCTTGACTGTAGTGTGCTGCTGTAGCTTTCCTATTTTCCATGTACATTCACACCTTGGAATGCTTGCTATATCTGCTAGGGTGTTACCGCATGCAGTGTGGTCTGGCCATGGTGTGGGCCTTGACATCTATTAGGGTATTTGAGTATGCTGCTGAGCAGGCCCCAGAGACTTTCAGGTTCATCTGTTATGTGCCTCATGCAATGGTACATATCAGTGGGGTACACCCATTAAAATGTCTGGTATGCTGCAGTTGTGACTGTGGGTTAGCATGAGCATATGTATTACTACACTTTTCTGCCATGCAAGTGGTGAATACTTTCCGGACTCCATAGTTACCATTGCATGTGTTACACCTTTCTGCCTACTGTTTGTACATTTCACATGGGGTCTGTGGGGCATCCCTGTAGGTCATTCACTGTTGCTATGTCTAGGCTCTTAACTATTCAAATATGGTGGTGTCGGACCCGTCATGTGTACAGATATTTGCAGGTTGTCCACATTTCTGCCTCATATTTTGGTCAATATCCCATGCACACCTTTTCTGGCACATCACTCTGGGCTCAGGTCAGACTATGGTGACAAACATTGAAGTTCCAGACTGCATACCCTTCCAAACATCCCACAAAGTGTAGACTCTGTTAGTTTCTGAACTGTCTGCGTTTGTTGTAACATTATTTGTAATGTGTCCCTGGTTTTGGGCCTTTGCTCCACATATTTTATTACTTGGTCCAGATGTGTTCCTGTAAGAGGTTGTGGGGTATGGGCAGTGCTTATCCTGCTGTGAGTATGTGTGTGTCTTGCAAGGTGCTATAGTGACATTATTACCTACTAGCTTCCAACTAGCATGGCTGTTTCTGTTCACACACTACTATTATGGAAATCCAGTAGTTTTGATAGTAATTCTAAATGTCATGCTTTTTGTACTACACATCTATATTCCCTTTACATTCATTCCTACTATTACATGATATATTTACTTTAGCACAATGTTCTTGTATAAGAGTCATGGCTTAGTGGTAAGTCATGCAGACTACAGTTGCCAAGGTCCTGGGTTCGTGACTCACAGTGGGATTTTATTTTGCTTTTGAACTGAGTACAAGACCTGTCAATCAAAGTGACTAAGGCACTTTTAAGCAGTTGCAACCGGGCTAGCGCTGGTTTGCGCGGAGCTCACGCATGTGCACTGGCGGTTAGCTCTGCGCAAACAAGCGCACACCCGATTACAACCACTTACACGTGCTTACTCTTGCGCACACCCGCGCTATTTTCTTTGAAAGAAAAGAAAAATGGGGAGACAGGAAAGTGGTGAAAAAGGGGTCACAAAGAGGGTAAGACAGTAGGAAAACAAGCTTGGGATGTGCAGGAGGGATGTAGGTAAGGCCCATAGCTGCCCATTTCTTCATCAGCAACAGCTGTGCATATGTATGGAATTTGGTGTGACATTTGAAACCTTCCACCCCTGAGAGAGGTGTCAGGACAACAATAATACTTGTTGTACAGCCAATTGGAATTGATAGGTTCCATGTTCAGTAGACATGTGTACGGAATGGGCAGCTATGTATGGGGCGTAATTTTTTTGTGGGTACAGAATGCCCTTTTTTTTTTTTTTTTTTTCAGGTGAGAGTGGTATGTCAGGTGAAGGTAGTCAGTACAGCTGGGGAGGTAGGTTGGGTAGGTAAATAGACAAGACAAACAAGATGCATACAGGGGCGGTGTATGACACGTGTGGGGGGGGGTTACACAATTGACCGGAACGGAGGTTTGGATATCCAGAGCCCATGAGCCCACAGATGGCAACAGTGGAACTGATATCCCCACCCATAGGCAGTTGCCACTGTTCCTTCACTGCCCAGGATGGGGCTGTGCTGGGGGCTGTGTAGGTGGGGCAACAGGCATGCCCGTTAGTTGTGCCACCCGTGCCTCGAGCTGGCGTAGGGGCTCAAGGACAGAGTCCCGAATCTCCCTACGCACCACAGTCCGGACACTACGGAGGGTGAGTGGTGGATCTCCTCCGGCCACACTTGCAGAGGGGGGGCGAGCCCCATCCCCTGCAGCGCTTCCACCCACAGGTGGCACAGGGCCACTGCAGGAGGGTCCGGACTCGGCACTAGTGCCAGGTGCACTCGCCAGCTGAGGTGGGAGAGGTGGGTCCGCTGGAACCCGCCTTCCCTGTCGTACTGTGTTTTGCATTATGTCATGACAGTTTGGGTTAGTGACATATAATACCATTCACAATTAGTTGTAACAGCATGCATTAGTATTCCCATTAACCAGACACCCAGATATTCACACCATTGAACAGCGTGCATAACACATGCATAATTTGAACAGAAATACACAGTCCAACAACATGCAGGGTTAATTGATGGCAACAGGCCATCAGGTGCGGATGTATGAACAGGGCAGATGCATCAACAGACATGCAAATATATATGACCCAACAGGACAAACGTCCAGGGGTGTTAATTGTGATTGCACATACCATTTTCACGTGGAATGGGTTATATGTAGTTATAGGGTGGGGTGAAGAAAGTAATATTAACACCTTCGAATAACAATACATATGCTGTACATTTCTAATAGCTACAGTTATATACACACTACTGTTCTAACTACAGTTTCCCATATGGTAACTATTTCAACTTGGTGATAGGACTGTTAATGCAACATCAATGTACATTTTATGGTTCTTCATACACATTCATATCTAGCTTTGTTCAGCTACATCAGGGCTACATTTGCTTTATATAGCTGTAGGCAAGTGTGGATGTTTGGTATATCAGACAAACATCCTATCTGCATATTGCAGACTGAGAGCAACATATCCTGATTTTGGGATACACATTCCAGATGCAGCAACACTTTGAACAGATTTTGCTGTTTGGTTTGGAATATCACATGCATCTCATTCTGTCTTGACTGTAGTATACTTTATTCAGGGGTTATTACTACTGTATTGCTGGATTCATGGCACTTTCTCACACTCTCTCACTTGCTTTCATTTTACTATTCAGGATGGTACTTCTAGGCTTTATTGACATGTTTTAACAGTACTTATTACAATCCATTCCAGCAGTCTCACTTCTGTCATGTTTCAGTATTTCCACAGGGATATATTTCACACATGTGATTTCATCATCTTCTGCAGCTATACTTTTCAGCCTGCTGCAGGTTGTGTACTATTTTCTTACAAACAGGACATTTTTATTTCAGAATATATGTCAGACAGTTTCATGTTTAGGTTAAACTTACAGGCTGAAAACTCTTGTAATCAAGCAATACTTGCATACACTTTCACACTGTTACTTGCAGATTTTATTCCTTACTGACTACACTGCACTCTTTTGCTGACTGTCATACTTTTATATTTCTTTACAGTTACTGGTAGTGGATTACTGACCTGCCTGGTGGTGCAACCGCACCAGCCTATCGCCATAGGCTCTGCAGTTCGCAGAACGGACACCTGCAGCTGTAATATAAATGAAACAATATTGGAATGCACATCTCCATAATATCAGCTAGTTTAATTTTTTACATACATAATTAAATGTTACTTACTCAATGGTGGGGCGTTGGGTGATTGCCGGGCCTCCTGGATCCAAAGGTTCAGTTGGTCCTGCTTGCGTCTCTTCATGTCTGCATGGTGGTGACGAACCTGCTCACCAGTCCTTGGAATCCCTGTGGCACTGGTGAGATCATGAGCCAACCGGTCCCACGCCTCAGCCCTGTATGCTCCCCAGAGGACCTGGCCCTGCATGAGTTGGGCCTCATGATTGTGGACTAGGAGCCAGGCCATGTACCTGGACTCCTCAACACCCCAACTCTGTGCTCAAAAGCGACTACCCTCTCCTACTCCTGACATTCTGCCTGTAGGTCTGTTCTACAATCGTTTATGCTGTGTATTCCCACCTATGGGGCTTATATAGTCCATTTTTCCCGCACATATCTGTGATTGGCCATTTTGGAATTGTATCAACTTCAGTAAACCTGCATTTTCATGCTGTAGTTTGTATTCATTCCTATATATTAGCTATTATTGCATTTACAGGTACTGCTGTCGTGGCTTGGTGGTGCTGTACCTTGACTTTGGTGTATAGTATCCTGGGTTCGAATCTGGCCACTGCTTTTTATTTTTCATGACTGTCTAGACATGCTGAGGGGTGTGTCTGTGTAAAGGCAGTTTTGATACGGCTTGCTCAACATTGCCCGTCAGTTAGCTTGTTTGCGCGGTGCGCAGCTCCGCGCAAACGGGGTACGCTGCTTTAAGCCTCATTTGGCTATTGGCACGCATATTATGCTCAGCTCAGCTAGGGGCACATAGATTTAACGTGTTAAACCACTGCTCAGCTACGGGCACTCATTTTGCACCATTTAGACCACTGCTCATCTACGGGCACATGCACTCACTCTGTTAAACTGTAGCTCAGCTATGAGCACATCTGGCATGTTTTCTTCTTTTGTTACCTCACATGTCTGCAATATAAATGGGCTATTTCATTACATTTTACATGAATTGTGGTTTTATGTGTACATATTTGTCAGGGACTTGTTTCCTGCTTATTTTGCAAAAAAAAAAAATGGTGTTGTGGGGGCTCGAACCATGAATGCCTGCTCTTCAGCCAACATCTCTATCACTACGCTATTGCTTCCTGGCTTATTTTGCATATTTAGTTCTTATATGTTTTCCCACTGACTGCTAACTGTAGCTGCGCTACGGGCACGCCCACACAAACGAGCGCACTCACGGTTAAACATCTTTACAATTTAAAAAATATATATAACATGTTCATTTATATATCTTTTATGTTTATAGTCTGTGGGGGCATGTGTTGTGTTGTGTTTGTTCACATTTCCGTGGACTCTGTTGTGGGTGTTTACTTTGGGCACTTTTACACTTTTGGGGGCGTGTCCGCTTGCAGGGCTTGGCCTACGGACACGCCCCCTACTGTCTTACACGGACCATGTTAGACTTAGGTGTGATTCAGCATGCTCTCATGAATATGCAAAGCATGCTGACATCACTCCGTTTAACTGCAGCCTCCGTGTAAGAGTTATAACTCTTACACGGAGGCTTTGTGAATCCTGGGAAGTATCTTTTTATATTTGTATAAACTAAACCAGAAAAGTAAGAAATGTAATCCAACAAGAACATCTGAAGTCAAACTTGCCAAATTCAGGAAAAAGGGGAGTAGTCTTAAAGCCTTTTTGCTGAGAATGTAGATCTATTCTTTAAATTTAACAAGATCCCATCTACCAAGTATTACTGAGCTTTACTTGCATATAAATGCAAGAGTAATAGTTTCTATCTTGAGTTTGAATTGCTACTTTACAAAAATGCACAATTGGTCTGAATATCATTACATGTTGAAATGCAGAAACTACTGTAATTGTCTACTAAAACTAAAAAGGGAAAGTTTGCGGTGGGAGTGACAGATGCGTTTAAGGTGGAGGTGGGGTTACATCAAGGATCAGCTCTGAGCCCTTTCTTATTTGCAATGGTGATGGACAGATTGACAGACGAGATCAGACAGGAGTCCCCGTGGACTATGATGTTTGCAGATGACATTGTGATCTGTAGTGAGAGTAGGGAACAGGTGGAGGAGACCCTGGAGAGATGGAGATATGCTCTAGAGAGAAGAGAAATGAAGGTCAGCAGGACTAAGACAGAATATATGTGTGTAAATGAGAGGGAGGTTAGAGGAATGGTGAGGATGCAAGGAGCAGAGGTGGCGAAGGTGGATGAGTTTAAATACTTGGGGTCAATAGTTCAGAGTAACGGTGAGTGTGGAAGAGAGGTGAAAAAGAGAGTACAGGCAGGATGGAGTGGGTGGAGAAGAGTCAGGAGTGATTTGTGACAGACGAGTACCTGTAAGATTGAAAGGGAAGGTCTACAAGAGGGTAGTGAGACCAGCTATGTTATATGAGTTGGAGACAGCGGCATTGACAAAAAGGCAGGAGTTTGAGCTGGATGTGGCAGAATTAAAGATGTTAAGATTTGCACTGGGTGTGACGAGGGTGGACAGGATTAGGAATAAGTATTTTAGAGGGTCAGCCCAGGTTGGAAGGTTTGGAGACAAAGCCAGAGAGGCATGATTACATTGGTTTGGACATGTGCTGAGGAGGGATGCTGAGTATATTGGGAAAAAGATGCTAAGGATGAAGCTACCAGGTAACAGGAAAAGAGGAAGGCCTAAGATAAGGTTTATGGATGTGGTGAGAGAGGACATGCAGGTGGTTGGTGTGACAGAGCAAGATGCAGAGGACAGGAAGAAATGGAAACAGGTGATCTGCTCTGGCGACCCCTAATGGGAACAGCCAAAAGATGATGATGATGATGATGATTAATTTTTTGCAGGACTTTAAACAACTAAACCTAAATTGGCAAATTAGTATACAACCAAAACACATTCCACAAAGTAGATTTTGTTAGTCAAAATAAAGCAGAACACATGAATAGTTTAAGGATACTTACATGTATGTTAAATTTATAAACTATGCTTCTAATTATTCTACTTACACTACCAAGCAATGACCATTATACTATATTTAACATAAGAACTGGTACCTACAAAATCATCTCCTTTCTTGACCATGCTAAAGGTAACTACAGAGAAATAACCCATTTTTGACCAATGCAGCCTACTTTCATAGAACAGTGATCCAGACCTTCCACGTTCGTAGATTAGTACTAGGCTAACTGCCCTTGTGAGCCATTTTAAGCCTAACCAATTACCCCTTATGAGACTCAAACCCTGCACCTTGTGTTTGTAAGGCAAACACCTTAACCATTAGGCCACACTCCCTATGATACAATAAAATGCTTAACGCCCTGCATATTAACCACTGGATGCTCATAGGAATTGTGGTGATATTAAACAAGATAGCCATCAATATACGGTAGTACTCTAAACAAAAAAAAATCATTATTGCCAGCCTTCCAAAAGGTAAACTATAAAACAGGAAAAGAATTGTTATACTGTTTTCAGAAGCTATTTTAATGCAAAAAAGACAATCCTGAAGGCACAAAATATATAATTATCTGACTAAACAAACAAAATCAGCCAGTTAAAACTATGGAATTAGACAAGCATGTAAAACTTAGGGCTGCAACAATGTATTTACTTAGAAGAGAAGACAAAACAAAAAAAAAATTATATATGCATGTCTTGAAGCTAAGAAAATATGTTCATAAGTTCTTTCTAAACTTATGGCTAAAATAGACCATAGAAAGTGCTTATGGCCAAAGGGTACCATCAAGAAGGTCAGTCACACCACTTGGTACTGGTAGGAGGCTAACAATGTCTTCCCATTAAATAGACATTCTCCAAATATTCCTGGAGAAAAAAATATGATCACCCATCCAGTCAACTAGACTAGTTTTAAAGATTGCTAGGGAAGTGCTTTACTTGGTAGGTAAAGGCAGCCTATTCCAGAAATGGGGATTTGTTGGGTAAGGGATGTATGTCATCTGGTATTGCTGATGTGGTAGTATTAGGTGTGTATAATCAGTGTTTACTTCACCACTGGTTCTATTTATGTGAAAGAGTCTTAAGAGTGCTGAGTCATTTATAGCACAGAAGGCTGAGCAGAGAACAACCTTGAGGAGTGTGACACTGAACAGAGGGCCAGGGCTTTTGCTCTATCAGAGACACTTAGGGTTCTGATACCTGAAATCTTTTGGGTGAAGAGATATTGAGGTCTTTCAAGCTGGTTTAGGTACTTTGAAGTATTTTTTGAAGGATTACTTTTTTAGTGATGGGCCTAGTAAGGGATTAGTAAAGTGGCATCTTTGGACCTTCATGAGATACCAGGAAGTACATGTTGTACAATTTAGAAGGATTTTCAAACCACCGCAGACATGGTTGTCAAAGGGAAGGCTGATATTTGCATCCATATCAAAGTCTCTGATGACTATGTCAGTTTGAAGTGGATTGTTATCTGTGTGGTAAACAGTAGAGATACTATATTTACTAAAGGAAATTAAGCTGCATTTCCTGGTGTTGGAAGAAAGCCCATGATTTATTAGCCAAGCATTTATTTGTTCCAGCCTTTGTTAAAAAAAGTCTGAGTATCAGAATGAGATTTGAGTTACGACCAGTTTTCAATTATCAGCAAACTTGTTAGCCACAATCCTTTGTTATCAGCTTTTAAGTCACAGAAGTCTATATCAAATAAGAAGGGACATGGGACAGATCCCTGTGGGACACTGCTGGTGACATTTTTCCATTTAATGCAAATACGCCCAACTGTAATTGTGTAGGTTCTGTCATACAACCAATTACTGATCCAGCAATCTATGTATAGGTTAATGATTAGTTGGGAGAGCTTGTCAATAATTCAAGCTGGGGGATAATGTGAAAAGACTTGGCAAGGTACAAACAAGCAGAGTGTACTGTATGCATGTCAATCATGGTTTCAGTAATCCTTTCAAAGAACTCAAACAAGTTGAGAAGCCATGATCTCTTTCATAAAGCCATACTTTTGTTTATCCAAGGCTGTAAGCTCACCTATGATATTGTTTATTATTTCAGCTTTAATATGTTACATAGCCTTGCAAGTAATGTTAGTAAGCTTGTAATTCCCAGAGTCAGTAGAGACACCATCTTTATTTAAGGGCACCATCACTACCATTCATCATACCTTGGAGATGTAATCAATGGAGAGATTCAGGTTAAAGAGTTGATGGAGGGGTTTTACTAAGTGGGACTTTATTCTCAGTAGACATCCAGAGATATTGTCAGGACTCACTGTTTTTAGAAAGTGACAAAGTACTTAGTACAAATTGATCTTAGGATGGAATGTGTGAGGGGAAATGGAAGGATCAAATGGGAGGGTGGTAATGTCACTGTCAATATTTGGAATGATACCAACAATCTCGTTCTTTTTTTTTTTCCAGTAACAATACTGCAGTGGCCAAAAAGGATACACAGTTTGATTACAGAATTGTTGGATTAAAACTAAAGGTATACATTGAAATAAAATATGTAGGAAAAATAAGCAATAACTCAAGGCTAGATCAGTGTTTTCTGTCTCTAGCAAAGCTGATATTCAAAGGCATAACCAGTAGATTGATGTCATTGTGTCACTTTATACATCACTGATCAAAGCAAATATAGAAATAGTTGTACATTGTGCTGCAGAAAGTGAGCCATTTAGCAGATTTCAAGAAGTTCAAAAATTCTTAAAGAAAATGGAAGGGCTACAACACATACAACATTTTTGATACCCTTCATATTCATAACCTCTCTGTCCTTTGTATCTTGCAGACATAAAAGAGAAACATATGCCTATTATGTGAAGACATTTCAGACTAAATACAATTTAAAAACTTTAAATTAGAACATACAAGAAGTGAAACCAATACAAGATCAATAGCATTTTAGGGAAGTAATAGGATGATTTTACTATTAAACTTTTTGAAAAGTTATCAGTCATAGTAAAGCTATGAACCTGTCTACCTGTATTTGTAAACGACATTGATAAGTATAAAGGGTTCAGGAAATTATACCAGTGGATGATGGCAACCAAGCTTTTTGAAGATGAGTTGGTGGTAAGTTTGATAATAGAAAGCATAATTGTGTAAACCTGACACCTGTGGCATCAAATGTTCTCTCCTGTGAGCTGAATCTTGTAGTGAGAAATGCCACAGCTTTACATGTCACAACTTTATTTTTTCCTCCTTCTGGTATTTTTCATTGCTGGTTTCCCTTTTATTTGTACTTGGTGCTTATGTTGAGCTTTTCTCCTCAAGTTAAACTGTGTACTTTTCAGTAGAACAACCCAGTTGCTAAAATATAAATAAAGTTGACACCTAATCTGAAAGAGACAAGTAAACAGTGGTAGTGTGTGTCATAATCAGCCCAAGAAGACTGACAGGATGTGCGACCATGTTTTAAAGAGCACAGGAAAGGAGTTAGGCTGGATGTTTATATTCTAGAGAGTAATGGGGGAACTCTGGAAAGATACTACAAAGTATTGAGGAAGGCCAAGTTCCTCTAAGGTGATATAGAAGAGCAGTCAAATTGATTTGCTGTAATGTGCTCACAAAATATGCAAGTGGCAAGAGTGTAATGGTCCATAATGCTTCATATCTTTAACTGCCTGTGCAGTGCTGCTGCAGTTTACTGACAGAGCTGTAAAATAGCTCACAAGTTGCACTACATATGGGTATTAGACAACTTTGCTTTGCAGTTTAAAAGAAAGCAAAGAGCACTTTGGTAAAATTTGCATAAGGTTCAGTCCACACACTACCTCCAGGTTACAGACTGGCTGTGAAGTATAAGGGAAGTATACTCCAACCCTGCCAGCTTTTCCCAGGCTGGTACTTCATAGCTTACACTCCACTGGTTAGCTCTGACTGGAAACTACCACTCCAAGCTTTTAGCTGTCCTTTCAGATGCAAATATTCCTTCAGATCATCTTCCACTTGATCTAACTTTCTGACTTCCTTTATATATATTCACTTGATTAACAGTTACTTTGTTAGCTTTATAAATCCTGTGAGAATATTTCTACACTTCTATTGCAACATACATTTTGAGTACACATTTACAGGCACATTATGTATTTTCTAACTTCAACATGTATTTTTAGAAGCTA
Organism: Protopterus annectens; assembly: GCF_019279795.1. NCBI lineage: Eukaryota > Metazoa > Chordata > Ceratodontiformes > Protopteridae > Protopterus > Protopterus annectens. The sequence goes on along the minus strand of NC_056725.1, from coordinate 82,632,487 downwards.
ACATCACATTTGCCAACATCAGCATCATGTACCTAACTCCCTCCTGGCAAAAAATCAAGGACTTTGAAATCCTAACAATATATCATAAGGCCTGGAAAATGCATTAGTCTTTCTGTTGTAGCCAAAGACTCACTATACATTGAAAGGGTTTTTAGGATAACGTCCTCCAGCACAACTTTGTATAGCCATCCATTTACATAGCTACCCATTGCAAAAGGGCATGTTTATTAATTAAGATTAACTACTAGCCTAAGGTATAGTATTTCAGGGCAGAGGAGGCCCAATTTTTGCTAGATAGTCTCTGTCAACAGCTAAGTCTCTCTTTTCTACGTTGCTCTGTTTTCTGCTTATATAGCAGTCTGTACTCTTCACCTTGCATGTCTTGGGATAGTACTGCCCTGAAATCTGCCACTGATTTGTTAGCAGTCAGGGTAAACTCTTCAGTAAAATCAGGTGTTTCAAACACAGGTTAAGAACAAAGGATCCTTTTGAGTTCACTGAATGCTTTATTTGCATCAACAGACCTTTCAGCATTGGGAAGAGCTTCCCGTCTATAAAGATATATCAACAGGCAAATAATGGTTGCAGAATAGGGCACATGCTTTCTGTGGTACCCAGCTAGCCCAATTAAAGCTTTCGCCTTTCTCTTAGTAGATGATACAGGCCAGCTTTTCATGGCATCTATCTTTTCTAGTTATAGTCTTACCAAACCTCTTCCAGAAAAATGCCCTCACTACTTATCTTCCTTCATACCCAATTTAAGTTTCTTGGACTTTATAACCAACTGTAAATGGTGTGTGAACATGCAGCCAGGGAATTAATAACCAACACAAGAGGCTCATGTAGTGTAATGAAACGATTCCAGCAAATGAGTAGTGAATCCAATGAACACTGCAGGTCCAAAGATAAACACTGGTAATAGTCTAATAAATCCCCAGGGAAAGCTCCCATACTTGTGCAGTTGTAAAATAAGAATACAAAGCACTGGTGTAATAAATAAAACAAACTTTATTCCAAGTGCCAACAACTGGCTAAGCACTTTTGTCCCCTCAGGACTTCCATCAAATCTGGTAAATGTTAAAAAAAAAGTTTAAATGCATGCAGTTGATTGAACAAACATTATTGGTTGTCAGTAAATAAGTTAATGAGATAATTAATAACAAATCCAAAACTGTTGTGGGTAGGTCTGGTGCTTAAAACAAACACTTAGGAGCTTGAAAAACTATAAATATCTTGGTGGTGGTGGTGGGATAAACAACAAATGTATTTTAAAATTATGTATATTGTTTAAAAATACATAAGCTGTTTGAAAATACAAAGCATTATGCTTAAACTAGTCCAAGTGAAACAACCATAGGTCTCAACCTTTGATCTCAAAAATGAGGAACACTAGCCCTCATAATGTGGAACAAATGGGCAAAATGTGGAGCACATACTAATGGCTTGCTAACAACTTCAACTAGGAAGGTCATAGGATGGTTAAAATATGCTAGTTTTACTTATAAAGAAGATATGTTAATGAATTAATATGATTAATTTCTATTTACAATGGATTTCACTAAAAAAAAATCCTAACACTGAATGTGTGACAGTCTTTCAATGTGAAACATTTGAGGAACTTGGAGGAACATGAACTTTTTAAGACCCCAAATGAGGTACGTTCCTCGCAGTGAGGTACACTTGAGAGGTATGGAAATAACTCAGAGTTAAAAAGGAATAAAAAAAGGGGGGGATTCAATAAAACCTACAGGGAGTGATTTTCCATGTAGGCAGAGTGGCATGGATCTAATACGGAAACTGGCAGTTGTGCAATGCAGTAAACAAAGCAGAGGGGCATGCATGAGCATGTGGACATGGAAGTGTCCGTGGCATGCAAATCACCTCATAAGCAGGTGAAATTTATGCAAATGAGGGTGTTTTGTGATCCAAGAAGCAGATAGGTATCTGTACAGAACCCTTGTTTGTGTCAGAAGTGTACATGGAAAATAATCATGTACAGAAATGTAAAAATTGAACAGGGGCTGTAAATGCCCAACTAGATAGTCAGAAATATCATGGCAGGCACAGATATGTGCAAGACTATGCCCTGTGAGTCCAAAAACTAATGCAAAATAATATAATAATTTTTTAATACCCATAATACATTTGCCCCAGCATGTAGCAACATACAAACATGCTGTTATGCAAAAAAAAAAAATTTAAATGTTTAAAATCTAAAAATAAGACGTGAGAATAATGCATTATAGTGCCCTGCATGCAGTATGTATAATGAGAGATTTCAGTTGTGGCTAAGGAGGGAGACTCTGGAATAGTGAAGTATCCAGGTTATGTGCAAGGATCTGTATGCAAATGAGCTGGGGTTACTGAATTTCAAAAATGGGCCACTGTGTCCGCAAATAAAACCCATGTAGCCCCAGAACCATGTTGGTGTCAGTAGAACAGGTAGCTGACATAAAAAGTGGGTGTGTCACTATAAGTGTAAGCAGATTGGAGCTCAGTGGTGCCTGTTTGCAGGCAGCTCAGCACAGCTAAGCAGGGATGTGTGTCTAGTGCTGCTAAGCTTTGTTTAGCTGCGGGACACATGTTTTAGCTGGTTTAAGCTATGCTGAGCATGCCCGTGCATGGAGATATGTTGAGACTGCTGAGCAGTGTTTACATAGGTGCCACTGGTTTGTTATCCACTCCACAGTGCTTAGCAAGGAAAGCATTTAAAAAAAATGGAAATAGCCTGGGAAAGCCAATCATGTATACATTACTGATAAGCTCTGTTCCACTAACACTGGGTCATTCAAACCCTTCAGTGATATACCTGGCAGGTGGAATGCATCATAGTCAGCCAATCATACAGGCTGCATCTGCAGCTCACCACTATAAAGTATAAATACGCCCTACAATCTGGTTTTTCATCCATAATCTGCACCATTGGAGTACAGACTTGGGAATTTTAACTGGCAGAAGGCTAGGGGCTGAAGCTGCTCTGCTACATCTGTATGTGCTAGAGGCTGAGGTCAGTGATGATGCTGATGCTGACAATAGGCCCAGACTGAGAAGGAGAAGAGTGTTCATGCCCTGGGTAACCTTCCAGGCACTACATGAGCTGGAGATTGTAGAGTGCTGCAGGGTGAACAGGGACATACTACAGGAACTCACCAAGATTTGTCATCCTCGACTCAGACCCAGAGCCAACAGAGGGGAACCCCATCCCAGTGAAAACAAAGGTATGTGTAGCCCTTAGAATACTAGCTACAGGTACTTTTCAAACACCAACTGGGACCATGATGGGGTCTCACAGGCATCTGCATCCAGGGTACTCCAGCAGTTCCTGGCTGCCATGCAAACACATACCAGTGAGTACATTTATTTACTCTGACCCCTGAGGAGAGGGCCAGCCATATGTTCTCTTCCACTATGTAACACACTACCCTGAGGTACTGTGTGTCATAGACAGCACTCATGTGCACATCAAAGCACTGCCCAGTGAGAAGGTGGTATCACTCCATCAACTGCCAGGTCATCTGCAATGCCCAGGCCATTATCATGAGTGTGTGTGTGCAGGCAGCCCTGACAGTTATCATGACTCCCATATCTGACACACATCACAGCTGTACCAGATGTTTGCCAGGGGGACATCTTGTATGGCCATCTACTGGGGGATGCTGGCTATGCACTGGAACCGTGGATGATGACACCCATCAAAAATGCACACACAACTACTGAAGAATGCCATAATGAGGCACATGCACCAACTAGGAACATCATAGAGTGTGTGTTTGGGCTGCTCAAGTCATGGTTTTGCTGTCTCGATATATTTGGTGGAGCCCTGCAGTACTCTCCAGCCACATGTGCACAGATGATCACAGTATGTGTCATGCTACACAGTATGATCCTGCAGAAACAGTTGAGGCAGGATAATCACAGGGAAGGGCACATAGCCTCCCACCAGTGCCAAGGTCCCCACAGCCACAGGGGCATTTGGAGGAAGAACTCCCTGAGCCTGTCCCCTTAGGCAGATGAAGGCATGCCCAGTATGCCCCGTCCTTGGCAAAGAGGCAATACACAGCACATGCACTAACAATCTGGGGTCTTAGGGACTGACACCTCACTCTGACTCACATACATAGGAAAAAGAATGCCAGCAACACCGCACAGCCTGTACCTTACCATGTATTGGCTGTATACTGTGTGCATTAGACCGAGTCAGCCCTGAAGCACTGTTATCTCAACTGCTGCAGTCGCAAGGTAAGTCACTGTTCTTTACAGCAGATGCATGGGATACTAGACTATAGCATATGTATGGACCTGCTGCATGTATGCAAGGGAATAAAGTAGGCTACTGGTCTACCTGCAGAGAACTAACAGCTATGTGGGACAACAGAATCTCTCTTTCCAATATGGGCTGCTCATAATATGCCACAAGGCAGCAAAACAAACCGCACTATATGAGGGAATAGCCAAACAGTGGGGTCATAGAACAGATGCATGACTGTCAATGCCAGAGTCCCTTACCCCCAACACAGCCATGTTCCCATACAACTGAAGTAACAGTATGGTAGCAAGGTTATAGCAGCAGACCACACTATCCCAGGACTGTCCCAAAAAAACCTGGCGAAATGTCCTATTTCTTCAATATGCAGGGGTCAAAGTTATGTGTGCCTGCTATTGATAGTGCTAGGAATTAAACTCCACTTTCTGGTGGCTGGCGTGGCTTAGTGAGCTAAGTACATTAGCATGGTAGATGGTGTTCATGGTTCAAAGCTGGCTGCACCTACAATTTTGCATGTGAGGTACTCCTGTGGTAGGAGTCCCACAGACTGAAAACATATGTTACTACTTGTTACTGCAAGAAAGCTGAGCAACACCAGAGACAATGGAGGGACAGGGGGCCACAACTATGGACATTACACATGCTCTGAGTAACCTAGAAGGTGGCTAGTATAACAGCAGGTTATAACAAGTCTGAGTAGCAGCAGGATGTACAGACCATCACATAACTTTGTCAGTACCTACAACAAGTCAGTGGGCAGAATGTAGGTGTATATTACCAAAACAAAACAACTGCTGGAGGAACAGAGCAGACATATAGAGTGGAATTCTGGACATAATGCGAAACATGTACAGTCAGAGGTGAGAAGTCTGTAACCCTGTGTGTGTGTGTTGCATCATGTTCCCCAGTCACAGCATATCTACAACTACTTAGAGCAGGAAATATAGACAAAGCCATGAACAAGAGATGGACAAAGGCCACATATAAGAAGAAGATTTTACTAGTGGCAACCAAATGTAGAGTGCAGAGAATAACAGGTCATCCAGTAGCATGGGTTCCCGGCTGTGGATGGAGTCAGTAAATCAGCTGTCTGTCATCAGTTCCTGACATCAATCTATAATGATTTGCCACTGATGTAACAGAAAATCACAATGTTATGTAAGATGTACTAGACATATGATGCAAAACCCTGGACATTTGATTACAGTCTATACACACCCTAGGTATGACTCAATATTATGTGCAGCACACAGCCGTCGAATCCCTTGGGCATAATATCAGGGAGGTGCTGCACTGTTGAATTAGGTGCAACAGCCATTTGGCTGTAAGACACGCATTCCTGGACTGGAGTACAGGTAGGTCTGTCCTGGAGTCACCTTGTAAGTACTGACAGTCACACTGGGCATGCTCCTACACTTAGCTAATTTTGGCCCATGTCTGATAGCTCATATTCCTAAAACACAGATGTGAATATATCACTGTGCATATAGACAGATATGTATATGTCTGTCCCTACCCCCCCAGACATGATTACCCTTATCTATAACTATGTGGCACATATGTATTTTATATATATATATATATATATATATATATATATATATATATATATATATATACACACACATATATATACATAGTCACATAAAGGTGTAGAGTGAGGTAGTACTGCAGCCACTTGTACACCAAAGGTAACCAGTGGCACATACATGTAGTACTGTGAACTGTAGTCTGTAATAGTAGGTAGACAGGGGTTCTAATGCCACATCACCCACCGTGTGTGTGTGTGTTTATGTATGTACATATTTCCCATACAGCAATATAGACATCCCTGTCTCCCTATCAGGCTTATGTCTGTGCAATAGTCAATCATTTTATGGCCCTCTGACTAGCGTCCTCCACAACAGTAGCCTTCCTATCAACATCTGCTGATGTCATCCACCTTAATAGCAGTATCAGACACTGTTAGAGCAAATAAGCTCTGTGGCACATGCGATAAGTATGTAGTAAAATAATATAAACTACTAGACAGGTAGAGTTTCTAATCTCATAAAGAGCAACTGTGTATGTGTATGTAAAAATATACCCCCTTGCAGTTGTGAGTCTGTCTTGCCTATGTGTGTGCAATGGTTATACATTTTCAGGCCCTGTCAATTTCCCATTGTCCTCCTTTTGTCATCCACCTTAACCACAGTGGCAGACACTCTCAGAATGCATAAGCTCCATGACACATGTGATAAGTACATAGTACTATAGTGTATATACTATTAGATAGGTAGGGGTTCTAATCTCATAAAGAGCAAGTTTGTGTGTGTGTGTGTGTATAAATACATCCCCTTGCAGCACTGTGTCTGTCTTGCCTATGTGTGTGCAATGGTTATACATATTCAGACCCTGTCTATCCCCCCATTGTCATCACGTATCAAAGGTAGGGTGCCTTGTCACAGGGTATGCATGCAGGATTATGCTGTCTGCCCCCATTTTCCCTGACACACTATTCTACACATGCCCACCTAGGTAACCATGCACATATACAGCCGTTCCTTGCTGATGTCATATTTCCACTTTGCAACCATGCCATCCTGAGCTGCTGTACTGCCAGGAACTCTCCACAGCATAGCCACTCAGACCTCTGCAACAGAAACATACAAACCTCTGTGAGATAACTATCAGTCTGCAACACCACCAGCTATCTAACATCATGCCACAATGGTACAAACACTTTTATGTTACTCATGACACACTTCAGCATACAGCACCTGTCATGGTATAACACAACCATACTACAACATGTCATGTACGGTACTATAGTCACCCTGCGCATCAGACACATATTTGCATGCCCCTGCATCGATGGTATGAATGGCAAGGATGTGGCATTGGTATCATCACATGCACAGGGTGTGGTGTGGGGGGGGCAGAGGCCTAGGGTGTGACAAACAGTTGACATCATGTGTGAGAGTCAGGAAGAGGGTGCTGGTCAGCTGGGCCATGGAGAGGTGCCATGTGTGTCTGTTGGAGACCTGCATGTGACAGTGATGTATGAGTGTGAGCGCATACACAGTCAAGTCATATGCTAGCCTTACATGTGGATATGATAGACAGCTGTAGACCATACATGACACAATGGACAGTTTACAGTCTCTGGCCACAATACAGGAACTGGCAATGCCAATAGTGGCACTGGCACCACCATGTCCAGGGTCAGATGCGGTACTAGTCACTGATGGTGACTGGTGTTTGCTGGGCCTGTGTCCCTCACAGGACCACTCTGGACCATGTGCCCATAGCTGCCATGTTGTAGTGTGGACAGCACCCTCTCTTCTGTAGTGCTGGAGGTACTGCCACTACGGGAGCGTGAGTGTGCACAGCAGCATGGACTCTCAGTGAATGTTGTTGCTGATCTACGGCCACATGTCCGACCTCCTACTCCCACCACATGTCAAGGACTGACAATGTGCAGTCAAGGACTGACAATGTCTCAGCCCACCATTTGTCCAATACATCAGTGAAACGATGCATGGCATCACCAGTGTGATGGAGGGAGTCACAGATGTGAGACAGGGATGCATCCATGATCCTGAGCATCCATCTGGTGTTGCATTTGGAATATGCCTGTGCCTCCATGATGGACCGAAACATGCATCGGCAGACTGGTGATGTGACACCTGTGACAGACGGTGGATGGGCAGCAGTCCTCCTTTGAGCACCCCTATCAATCTGCTTGTGTGGGACTTCACCAGCTCTCTGGCTATGGCCAGTGTCTACACTCACTGATGCCATTGTCGCCACACTCTCCTTTTCAATGCCACCACATTCGGACTGTCCGATATCTATGGCCACAGGGGACCGGGTATGTGTGGGCATACTGACTGTGTGTGGGGACAAAGGGGGAGGAAGTGGGATGTCAACCCATGTGACAGAAGATTCAGCCCCCAACAACCCCACCTGTGTCTCACTATGGCCACCGTCATCATCAGAGTCTGATGAGATACATCAGGTTGTGAGGGGGACAAACTCCAAGTCCCATGGTCACCTGTGAGGAGGAAGACAAAATAAGTACATTGCTGCCTGCACTATTATGTATGGTGATCCACACACACACACACACACACACACACACACACACACACACACACACACACACGAGGTCCCACAACTGCAGTACACATACCACATCTTATTTCTGATGCCATGCACAATACACAAGCAGACTACAACATACACAGACAAGACAGACCGAGTAAACCACATGCACTGCAGCTATGTCCGGTTAATGTTGCCAATACTATACACCTGTGAGATTAGTGATATGTCAGTGTATGTGATAGACCTACACCTAAAACACAGTGCATCTGACTTCAGCATACTGTTGCCCCCTGCATAGCAGACAGCATGGACCTTCACAAAGATAAGTGCAAGTATGTTACAGATCCTACACATACACTACTGTGATTACCGATTCAATGCACTGCAGTTAACTCCTCTAAGACTGAACATACAAGTAGTGTACTCTGGCTAAGCATATCAGTTGTGTATACAGCAAAATGGCAGCCCTTAACATTGTTTGGGTATATATGAGCCATACAAAATCAGTATCACCCTCACCAGGTACAAGACATTGGACTCTAGCCACACCTGACATAACTATGGAAATGTGAGGGAGAGGTATTGTCAGCAATAACAAATGTGGCATTGTCACAGGCTAATAAGTGTGTATAGCAACATGTACAGTAGGTACTGCGATATGCCTACATTGCTAAAATTTTGAGTACATGTGCACAGGTGTACGTTACAATCCCCCTCAATGCAGATTGACCTGACATCCGTGTACTGGTATGCAGAGGCTGCCACAGTGATTGATACAGTATTACAGTGATGCACACAGGAGGCTTACCTGGATGCTCCTCTGCTGTGGAGGCTGTGGCACCCACCTCCATGATGTATGGGATGATGGATGCTTGGGAACTGGTGGCTGATCCCAGGTTAGCCAGGAATTCCTCTGGGGCTGAGAGTGATTCAACTGCTGCAGGCCCTCCACCACTGGCAGCACTGTCCCTGATCGCAGCAGCAGCCCTTTGCCTCACAGAATTTACCATGTCCGTCAATCTGTGATGGACCTGCTCATGGCTTCTGTCCTGTAGCCCTATGCAGTTGACTGCTGTGACAAGGTCAGCCCACATTGCAGAACATTGATCACGATTGTGGCAAGTCCTGGAGAGCAGAATGGTGTGATGCAGTCTGAGGCCATCCAGGATCACATCATTTTCCACAGCTGTAAATGGTGGGTGTCTCCGTCTATGCATCTTTTCTGAAAGACAAGACTAGGAGAACACATCAAGGACCACATACATTGCTCTCCACTATGTACACACCCTGCACATCCAAATTAGCCTGCATTGCACACTGCTACCTCCCACATCATACCCCACCATCTATCAACACAGTATGTATGTGGCTATCACCAACATAGTAGCAATACCGGTTATGTCCCTGTGTGCTGTGATGGAGTGTGCTGAATGTCTACACTCCCATCAATGTCATCTACTGTGTTGTGTCCCCTATGTCCAACATCCCAGTACCATGTCAGACAGCCACTGTTCGACAAATAGGTGTGTGTTATTACAAGTATATGGGGATAATCCAGCAACATCCATGTGCCACAATGGCAGACAGTAATGCAAATGTGCTGTAGGCTATCTTCCCTGTAGGTGTCCTACTTTTCCAGAACACAGATGTTTGCAGAATGTGTACGTGTACCTGATATATGTTATCCCTTTAATTGTTGGTTGTTCTTAGAATGTGCAGAAATTGTCTGTCACATGCCAGAACCCTCAAAACACAATTTATGCTACATTAATATCGGTTACTGTATTCATACCTTTACTTTGTATAATCATCATGTACACTCTGTCACTGAGGCTGGGCCTGTGTTCCCCCACTACTAATGGCTATGACCTGCAGTCCTGCTGTACGAGGTTGCCAAGTATGGTAGCCATAGCTGTCAACTGATGAGATACGAATGTCGACAAAACATTGACCCAGCCAGAGTACATCAGGGACATTGATACAATGTACGAACTATTCCTGTGTGACATTCACAGACTGACAGGAGTTGAATGACAGTACGTTATGTGATATGCCATATGTGTCCACCATTACTCACTGTCACAATATCTAACACACAATCCAGTGGCATTCATACATCAGCTGACCATTGTAGGAGGGAGTGAGAGGGCCACAGCTGTGATCTGTCACAACAAGCAGAACTGAAAGGCATGGCTGTAGCTTTTGAGCAGCAGACTATCATCAACTGCCATTCCCAGAGATGTACTAGAGGCATACTGTTGTAATCCCTATTCCCCATAACTGCATCCTTCCATCTGCATCCCATTAGATGGGGACATGTATTACATACCTTGTAGAGTGCTGTAATCCTTTTGTGCAGAAATCGTGAAGAAAACTGATTCTGAATTCAATCTGGCTTAGTAAAGCAAGTTACAGACCTGTTTACCATAGGCAGCTGCTTGCCTTTTGTAGGTAATTCTCACTAACAGGTGATTGTGCACCAGTCAGTGGCTCAGACTTGCTAACCACAACTAGAACAGGTGGGTTGCAATTTCATTATCCAGTGCACAACAGTGCATTATTTCAGGCCTTCATGTAGGCCTTGGCCCCTTTCCCAGGCTTTGAGAAGGATATTACTGAGATGTGGAGACTACAGCATCGCAGAGGGCAGGTACAAATACTATCCACTGTTGGGATTTATGTGGTATGTTCACAGTTTTACATGTTATATTTGGCCATTGTCAAATGACTTTTTGATGATGTGGCAGTTCAGTGTTAACCAATGTGGGTTGAGGTCAGTAAGGGGGGAAGACAGATGTGAGTGTCATAAGTCACACACATCAGAATATGCATGCTGCTATAGATGCTGGTCTGTCAGTTGCATATGTTTGTAGGGGCAGACTGTGACACATGTCCCTGTCGCTTGAATTCTGCCCCTAACCCTTCATGTATGGGTGTAGTGTGGATCCCTTGTTCTAGGGGATTATCAGGTATGGTAGGTCTGTAGCAGGTAGCTGAACATACTGCTGCATATGTTGCAGGCTGCAGCTGCTGCTTTTTGCCCAGGACTCATACTGGGGAGTATGAACACATTGGAGGACATACAGCTGTATGTGTCATTGATGGGATCAGTTTTAGCTCTGTCATTACAGCAGATCCAGGGTGAGGGTACACATAACAGACCAGATGAGGCATGTGCTTAAGCTACATATGTTATGTAACAGTGCCAATCGGAGAGTGTTAGGTGACATATAGTTAGCCTAGACATATATGTGCAGTGTGTCCCTACCTACAGGCCTTTGATGTGCTAAAATTGGTAACAGTGAATGCAGTAGCAGCAACCTGTTTTTATTAAAATTGCAGGACTCAGTCATTATTTGTTGTATTTACAAGCATGTAATTGAAGTGCAACACTTTGGATTTGAACCCAGGACTTTGGGTGGCACAATCTACAGCATGCTAGGGATTTAATAGACTGAACTACTGAGTCAATACTGCAGCAGGTGTATTTGCAAGATATATGTGCATGCATACAGTCTGTTATACAGGAGTCACATTAGCATGTGTGTTTGGATGGGTATGATGCGTGACACTGAACTGTCTGTCATGATTTTCTAACCTCACTCTGCACTGACCTGTCAGTACTTTAGTGCACATAAAACATTTTTAGACAACTGTGCCCAAAGTAGGGAGCACAACTGTGGACATTCTGCAACAGTCTGTGCAGTTGACAAGCTATACCTGCTATCCCAGGCCTTGCGTACATCTATCTTTATTTATTTGGCTGTGTAGTGGTTTGGTGTCTGCATCACAGTCCCAAATACACTGCCAATTTTCCCACTATCTGTACAAGCAGTGTGTCATTGGCAATCAGGATATGTTTATGGAAAAAATTGTTTTACTTTAGAGCTGAGTGGCCTAGTGGGCTAATGCACTATGCTGTAGTTGACAGGGTCGTGGGTTTCAGTCTAAGCAGCGGTAATTATTTTGCAGATGTGTCTAACAGTGTCAGAAACAGAGAAGGTGATTAAGGCAGTTTTAAGCAGGTTTGCTTGGCTCCCCACTCTGATTAGCTCCACTTAAACCCACGCTAATTTTAAAAAAAGAAAAGAAAAAAGGAGTGATAGGAAAGTGGTGAAATGGGGGCAAGCAGGGGGGAAAACATAATGAAAGGCAGGTAGGGATGTGCAGAACAGGTGTAGGAAAGAACCATAGCTCTCCATTTCTTCTACAGCAACAGCTGTGCAGGTTGTAGTGAATTTGGAATTTGAAGCCTCACACCCCAGAGAGAGGGGTGAGGGTAACATAACTGTGTGGATTAATTTATATAATGATTAATTGTGTTCAGTTGACCTAGATGCAAAATGAAGAGCTATATATGGGGAGATATTTTTTGGGGGGACAGATGCCTTTTTTTCAAGGAGAGAGTGGAATGTTGGTGAAGGGATATAGGTACATGTGTGGAGGTATGTTGGGTAGGAGAGGATGCATTTGCAAACAGACAAGACAGACATGGGGGGTAAACACCTTGGATGTGCAGGTGTTGTGGAATGAGAAAGCCATGTGCCCCCAGATGGCAGCAGTGAGACTGAGCTCCCCACCCATGGGCAGTCAGCACTGCACCTTCACTTCCTCAAAGGTGGCTGTGCTGGGTGCTGGGCACTGGGGCCACCTTGCCCATACAGGTTGGCCTGTCTGCCCTCAATCCAGTGCAGGTGATCCTCATAGCCATGGTGCATGATCCTGTGCACCATCCCTGGTAGTTGTTGCTGGGTGACAACCCCTCCCCTCCAAACCACTCCTGGGGAGACAGGCCCCATCCCCTGAGGTGGTTCCACCTGTAGGTGGTGCAGGGCCAGCAGAAGAGGCAGCATCAGGTTGGGTCCCAGAAGTGTTGGGACACAGTGCCAAGGCTGGCTGAGGTAGGGTAGGTGGAGTGCCAGGAACCGGCCTACCCAGTTGAGCTATGGTGCTTGAGGTATTTCAAAGTGTTCTTGTTCTTCTTTTGGCTTTTCCCAGTTAGGGGTCACCACAGCAGAACTCCGGTCCGCCAATGATTGGCAGTAGATTTTTTATGGTGCCGAGGTGCCAGCTCGATGCCCAACCTTCAACGAAGGCACGCCCATTCACGCATGTCTTTCGAATGCCACTCGACTGCTGGGAGGACATGCAGACTCCACACAGAAGGCACTCCAGCCAAGAAACGAACAGGAGAACCTCTTGCTGTGAGACGACAACGCTACCGCTGCACCACCGCGGCTTCATAGGTTAGTAATGAACAGAACATTTAATTAGTTATAAATGCATGCCAAAATGGTGCAAATAACTCAATAACATCATATTGCATAGCATATGGAACAAAACAGAAAGTTATATAACAGTCAGAATACTAACAGCATGCCAGTAACAGTTATGGAATAAGGCAGACAACATAGGTAATTCAACAAGGTATGTTAGTATATAAACACAAACCAAGCAGATGTATTCAAAAGGATAAATGTTCCATTGCCAATCAACAGTATAATCAATAGTCCACAATATAAAATAGCAATGAGACAACCAGGCACTTCATCTTCTTTCTTCAGCATAAATTTTTATTCAGGAACAAACAATGGTAAGTGCTTTCGCTAAGTAGCTTCTTCAGACCAACACAAAACATAAACTGACTTCATTATTTAAACAAATTCAAATATCTTTAAGCCAATCACAGACTATCTTAGCTCTCTTCAATTAAAATGAATTAAAGATACATAGAAAAATATGAATGTGCACAAAAGTATATAAATGTATTGCACGAGCATTCTAATAAAACATATCTATTAACTATATAAAAACAGATCTATTAAAATGCACATAAAATGGTCATGAAGATATGGACTTAGGTGGTTTGCATGTGTGTGTGTGTGTGTGTGTGTGTGTGTGTGTGTGTGTGTGTGTGTGTGTGTGTATATATATATATATATATATCTATATATATATATATATATATATATATATATATGTGTATATATATATATCTTCACACACACACACACACACACACACACACCAAGCATAGGGAACAGTGACATATATTAAATTATGTTATTTCCATATCTTCCGATTTCTGAGTGTTTTATAGATGCCCTTTCATTAAGTCCTTTCCTATTATCAGCTCTAATGTATATAATCCAGTTTGTTTCCTTACTCTCCATGTGATTTCTTATGTCACCTTCCCGAATGCTTGGATTAACAACCTCCATAACCTTAAAGTTAAACTTATGTGCATCCCCTAACAGCATAACATGTTTTGAGAGTGCATTATGTTCGGACCGCATCCTGATACTATGTAAATGTTCTCTTATTCTGTCTTTTAAAACCCTATTGGTTTTCCCTATGTAAAATGAGTGGTAGCATTCACACTCCACCAAATATACCACATTTGATGTAAAACAATTGGTTGCTGTTTTAAAAATAAATTCTTTATTCATATCTGGGTGT